>NW_013953075.1:234817-237059 GCF_001266775.1 Austrofundulus limnaeus
AAAGCTAATATAGCTAGCAAAACAAGTTACAATGTACTGAAAGCTAATCTAGCTAGCAAAACAAGTCACATGACATAATGAAAGCTAATCTAGCTAGCAAAACAAGTTACGACGAACTGAAAGCTAATCTAGCTGGCAAAACAAGTCACGACATACTGAAAGCTAATATAGCTAGCAAAACAAGTTACAATGTACTGAAAGCTAATCTAGCTAGCAAAACAAGTCACGACATACTGAAAGCTAATATAGCTAGCAAAACAAGTTACAATGTACTGAAAGCTAATCTAGCTAGCAAAACAATTCATGACATACCGAAAACTGATCTAGCTAGCAAAACAAGTCACATGACGTACTGAAAGCTAATATAGCTAGCAAAACAAGTTACGATATACTGAAAGCTAATATAGCTAGCAAAACAAATCACAACACACTGAAAGCTAATCTAGCAAAACAAGTCAAATGACGTACTGAAAGCTAATCCAGCTAGCAAAACAGGTCACATGACGTACTGAAAGCTAATCCAGCTAGCAAAACAAGTCACATGACGTACTGAAAGCTAATCCAGCTAGCAAAACAGGTCACATGACGTACTGAAAGCTAATCTAGCTAGCAAAACCGGTCACATGACGTACTGAAAGCTAATCTGGCTAGCAAAAAAAGTCCCCTAGCACATCAATAGCTTTCATTAAATGCCCATCTTTGAAATGCCACAAATAAACTTAACCCCACTTGTCAATCATTTGGGGTGGCCAATAAGGTGCCAGGGAAGGCATTTGCCACACCTCTGGCTCCGCCCCTGCTCTGTACATTCATCAGTTTATCCATTATTTTCTTTCTAAAAGCTTTAATAAAATCTGTGCAGTGGTTCATGGGATATTTAGTAAACACACATCCACTGGTTTAAAGTTTCACTTTTTATTTCAACTCAATTTTTTTTTATCATTTTTTACGACTGTTATGGCACCAGATCCATTATCTGTCATTCTTGAAGCACTCTTGGAAAAGTAATGGACGCGTTCCAGACCGTGTAAAATTCAACAAAATCCTTTTTTCTGAAAAAAATGTCCAAGCAAAATTACAAAAATGAAAATAAAGATTCCTTTTCTACATCTTTTTCATATTATTTCCAGCACACACAGCTAGCACCGTCAAAAAAAAAAACTATCAATCTGTGCTTCTGTAATCTTTCTCATTCTCTTTTTTTATATATCCTGGCTAAACAGGAAGTAACACTTTCAAAATAAAATCTGAATTTCACAATAATGTCAACATAAGCTCTTGTTAACCTAACTTACTGCTAATAGCAAAGTTTAAAGACAAAAAATAATACAAATTTTACTTGTCAATCCTTATTTATGGCACTAACAATGACTGATAATGAAAACAGCACTATTGGTATAAATTCTGGAGAAAAAGGCAGGTTATCCAAGAAAAGCCTGATTTGTGTGTCTTTTCTTGTTTGCAGAACTTTGATATTCTGTAATTTGCTTTGGAATCTCGTTCCCTCACTTAATCATTTTGCCTTCAAACTAAAGAAAAAATCAAATAGTGAGTTAATGAGGTGCTGATGGTATTATTTCACAGCTGGGTTCTCGTGTGCACTGACTGCTGCTGCGTGCCGACCTGTTAATGCAACAAATTAAGAGTTCAGCTGGTGTTCTTTCCTGCAGCAACTCTCGAGAAGCTTCAGTGTTTTGGTTCAAGGGCACTTTGACTCCAACACTTCCACTTACGATGAATTAGTCTGCCAGAAAACAAATAAAAACWCTGACTTCAGCGGATATTTTTTAATGTTGGGAAGACATCTAGAGCTTTTGTGATGCATTTAAAAAAATAAAGCATTGAAGCAAAGGAATGAGAGGAGATTTCTCTAAGACTGATTAGAATTTTGGGTCAACCCGATTCAAGATGGCCATAAAAAATGTACCTACTGTATATAACTCCAGTCATTTTTTGATATATTAAAATAAAATTTGGTGTACTCTTGAAGACATACGATAAATACGTATATTCTGTGGTAAAACTTTGAAATAAACTCATTGGAACAATGTCTGTGTATTTCTTAGGGGTGAAAGAAAATATCGATACACTGAAATATCGCGATATTTCATTTCCTGATACTGTATCGATATTCTAAAACCCTGTATCAATTTTTATTAAGGTTTAAAATGTCAACTTTCCTGCCAGCCGTTCATTTTTATGTTGTAGTTCAGCCTCTGACCACTAGTTGGCAGCAGTGAGC
>NW_013953075.1:239979-242333 GCF_001266775.1 Austrofundulus limnaeus
GGTATGTAGTGTCAGGTTTATGGTCGGGTATGTAGTGTCAGTTTTAGGGTCGGGTATGTAGTGTCAGTTTTAGGGTCGGGTATGTAGTGTCAGTTTTAGGGTCGGGTATGTAGTGTCAGTTTTAGGGTTGGGTATGCAGAAAGAAAAACGTGTGAAGTATCAATCTCTACTATATAAGGTTTGTTCTGTCTAGTTTCATCCCACTCTAAACAGCATTAATTTGCAGCATCATGTCTCATTATGTTTGTTAAACACAAATAATTTGCAAATTTTACATATTTTCTCACTTTTTTTTACCACTGCAGCTCTTTGTCCTCACAGGATGAATAAATCTCATTTCTTCTTTTTTTATGCTCTTGTTTGGCAGGTGCACGACTCTTCACTACGACTCTGATCTTCCTTTGACATCCATCATCATCACCTTCCACAACGAGGCCAGGTCCACGCTGCTTCGCACAATCAAAAGGTGACATCTGGACTTAGTTTTTAATCTGCTCACATCAGTTAATGGCAACAAATTCTAACATTTAGGTCATTCTGTTCTGTTTTAGATTCTGTCTTTTACGTTTAGATTCACTTCTCTTCTTCATCCCTGATATTTATTCTACACAGTTCTTTAGCTTTCAAAACTTGTCCAATTTCACCATTTCTACAGACTATTACCAGATTAGTACCGGCCAATCATGTGACTTGATCGTTTGTTTTTAGCGAATTCAGTTAAACCCTTTGTTCACACTGAGTGCAGATTTCATAATTACACACCTGGAAAACAAAAAGCATTTCTTCAAGGAATGTTACTTTTATTGTTTTAATCAGCAGTGAAATATGATGACTCAGCATTTCTATGTGTTTCGAGCTTTGGTAATCTGTATCAGTCGAACATTTGTTTTGTGATGCAGCAGCAGAACCAAACACGTGTGCTTTTTTTTCCATACGTGAGCCTGACCCAGAACCTTTGAGCCAGGCTTGTATTTTATTTTGATAGTATCAGCAGGTTACCAACCGGCACTCAGACCAACAGACACCGTCCTGACGAGCGCTCTGTGAGCTGGCTGGAGTTCAGCTCATTATGCTGCTCGGTCAGCAGGGACCGACTACGTCTCCTTACTATCACAGAGGACATTGTGTGTTTGCTGTGTGTGTGTGTGTGTTTGCTGTGTGTGTGTGTGTGTGTCTGTCCTCCCCCTCAGCTATTCTCAAAGCTCTGCAGTTTTCAACCAATTAAAAGACAATCTGTCTCTCTGGGCCTCTGTTCTCCCGTTGGCTCTGCCTCGCTCTGCGTGAGTGTGTGTGTGTGTGTGTGTGTGTGTGTGTGTGTGTGGTTGTCAGCAGTGACTTGGAGCTGGAAGTAGTTTAGCTGCCTTTTATTTTTATTTAGTGAATTTGGAGCATTTTTCTCTCACCGGGGAGCTCTCGATGCTCTCAGGCTGCTCGTTCTGCTCGACGTTCAAACGTCTGAAGACGAGAACTGATTCTGTTTCAGAAACACTCATTTGTGCAATATTTGACATTTTCATTAGTGTTAAATTTACTTTCCCTTCAACAAAATTGATTTAGCAGAGAAGCTGTTTGAACTTAAAATCAAAGTTGCCACTTCTGACAACCATGGAGATAAATGGATCAATGATTCTTTGTTTAAAAATACAATTAGTCTTTTGGTAAAGAAATCAAGGTTTTGATATTTTTAATTGTTGATCCGAAACATATCATAAATGGAAGGGTTAACTAAAGCGCTGTTAGAACTTGTAAGTTGTAAAATTCAGCATGAACCAATTCTGGCTGACTTTTATCGCTGCTGTGAGTTCATGTTTGGCTCAGAGGAGGAAGTTGGAGAAACCAAAACCTGACTACCAGGTACTTTTTGAATCTATTCCGTACGAGGTTTCCTATTCAAAACTTGAAATGGTTCAGCCTGACCCCTCACCCTGAGGCCAACATCCTCCAGAATCATGCAGGAACTCAAACCCTCCACCACATTAAGGCTCGATCGGCTTCAGCCTCAGACATGAGGAGGTMCGGACTGAGCTCTTCCTCATCCACAGGACTCAGCTGAGGTGAATCAGGTTTCAGATTAGGAGCCGAGTCCTGGTTCTGTTTTAAATGTAAAGATTAAAAGACCTGTCCTGGTTAGAAATCCCTCTGAGGTTCTGCACATTAATGTCAGGGTCAGTTTATTTATATAACACACACGTGTCAAACTCGAGTCTCAACTTAAAGGGCACCTATTGTGCAAAAATTAACTTTTTTCATGTTTTTAAACTTACTTTTGTGTCTGTACTGCTTCTAGATACAGAGCCCACGAGGGGATATTGTTTTTTTTTTTCTTTTTCGTTCCCTCGCAATACTTTTGCGTT
>NW_013953075.1:242833-245498 GCF_001266775.1 Austrofundulus limnaeus
CCTCGCAATACCTTTGCGTTACCTCGCAATACCTTTGCGTTACCTCGCAATACCTTTGCATTCCCTCGCAATACCTTTGCGTTCCCTCACAATACTTTTGCGCTACCTTGCAATACTTTTGAGCTACCTCGCAATACTTTTGCGTTCCCTCGTAATACTTTTGCATTACCACGCAATACTTTTACGTTCCCTCGCAATACTTTTGCATTACTTCGCAATACCTTTGCGTTCCCTCTCAATGCCTTTGCGTTACCTCACAATACCTTTGCGTTACCTCGCAATACCTTTGCATTCCCTCGCAATACTTTTGCGTTCCCTCGCAATACTTTTGCGTTTCCTCGCAATATTTTTTGCAATACCTCCAATACTTTTGCATTACCTTGCGATACTTTTGCGTTCTCTCGCAATACTTGTGCGTTCCCTCGCAGTACTTTTGCGTTCCCTCACAATACCTTTGCGTTCCCTCGCAATACCTTTGCTTTACTTCGCAATACTTTTGCGTTACCTCGCAATATTGYTTTGCGTTCCCACGCAAAAAATTTTTGTACATGAACTGAATTAAATCTGACTTTTATTTTGAAATATCCGGTTACCAAWACAGGATGTATTGCCATAAGATCGTGAAAATGATGTTGCGTGGCTGATGTGTGTCAAAATATCAGCATATGACATACTTCCATGCGTGGTTGTATGATATATTCATTCTGAAGCTGAATGCTAACGCGCTCATGGTGAACACATGAATGTGTTAATAAACCGGCAGGCACAACAAGGATAAACGACTTTTGCGAGGGAAAGCAAAATGTATTGCGAGGTAACGCAATGCTATTTCGTGGGAACGCAAAAAAAAATCTCCCATGTACCCTCGCGTGCTTCGTATCTAGAAGCAGTCCAAACAGCAAAAAATAATTAAATTAATTAATTAAAATGCACCCAGCCAATATTTGGCAATAATTACATGCATTTTTAGGTATCTGGAAACTGTTTAGTTCCCAAACCACGTTATTGTGACGTCACAATAACACCAACCTAAACCGGAGTCCAGCTCCTTACCTGGCAACCCAAGGTGGAGCTCCGCCCACTTCTTCCCAGTACGACAGTTCTGCTGTTTTTACAGCATCCATGGAGAACAGAGATGACTTGATTAATTTTATTTTTTGATGGCAAGGTTCTAACAACATTAACAAAGAAAGTTGTAGTTTGTGAAAATAATTTCACCATGGACTACTTTCTACGAGTGGGATTTACCTAAGGATGTTGGGAGGGCGGAGTTAATGTTAAACAAACATTTGGGAGGGGCTTTCCATAGAAACTCATGCATAACAGCACATTCTGAAGAGAGCTAAAGAACAGACAGAACTGAAAAGGTGAAATGTTATTATCTGAGATTCATTTTGTGAATTAAATCAAATGAACATATTTTGTATAGCCCACAGAGGACCCCCATAATAGGATGCATTTAAGTCTGAAACAACAAAAAAATAAAATCACTATTTAATTTCTGGCATCTGTATTCAAGTTGACAAAAATTAAATAAAAAAGGAGTACTGTAAATAACAGAGAGATTTTTCTTTTCCTGCGGAGCTCCACTCCATAATCTCKAAAAACACAGAAGATGTATCGAACACCAATTACATCACAAAGCCCGACACTTTTATTGGACTTTTATTCTGTCTAAGGTGCGGCGGCGCGGCACGCTGAACTTAAATAGGTTTGATTTCTGAGACAATGACGGGCACTTTGAAATCTTTTCGTCTCCTGATCAAAGGGTGGCGTTCGGAGGGCGAGCCGGTTCTCGTCGATATTTAATCAAGGTCTGATCCGAAAAATTGATCTCATCWTCTTCTGCCTCTGCGAAGCAAGAGATAAGCAGCCGGCAAGACGGAGACGGGCAGGAGATGAAGGCGTGGAGCTGAGGAGGTCATGTTGGGTTTGGAGGACTCCAGTTTGTGAGATTTTCAAACCATTAAAAATTAAAAAAAAAACCTAGACACTGCAGACAGAAAAAAGTTTGAATTGCTGATTAAATAATAATGTGAAACGTAATGTGGAACATAAACAAAATCCAACCCTWGAAGAGTGAATTGCTTCTAGAAACACTGACAGACGGCACAGCTAAAATAAAATCCACACGTTCAGTTTAATCGATTCTCTTGTGTCGAACTCATTTTCAGAGCCGACCTCATGCAAACRTCTATCAGAGCAGAACGTTAACCGACTGCTGAAAAGATGTAATTAAACATCTGAATGTTTGTTTTGATGCTCAGACTGCACTTATCTGCGTCTGTGTTCATGTGTTCATTAACGGCTCAGTGTCGTTATTAYTCTGTTCGTGAGGAAACAATGGTGCTTTAATAGTGTTATGAAGGCTGCATTTAAAACCATTTCTTAGCTTTTGTTGACCGCTCGCCACATTTACATTTATCAAACTGCTCTGTTGTGTCTGATTTATTAGGAGCACCTCTCTTTCGCACTCTGCTGAGCTCAGCGGGGTGTGTTTGGATTTCAGTCTCCTGCCAACGAACACACCGACATGTAGGCAACCTGTTCCACCAGCTGAGCAGCGCCGACCTCAGATTAAAGGAGAAAATGGACAAAAAGTACAGAAACAGACCAAAGGTCACACAAGCTGCGTTTCCGTTGCAAATGTGCGCAAAACTTTGTC
>NW_013953075.1:251506-253130 GCF_001266775.1 Austrofundulus limnaeus
TTTTTCTTATAAAAGTCTAAATAAAACAAAAATATTTGGTGGTCATTTTTGGTTGTGTAACTTTACAAACGGCACCCCATATGTTACAACAAGGAGGATTTAACATTTTTTTTAATGATTATTTAAAGTCAGGTGGAATTTAAACTTGATTACACAGAATTCACCTGGAGGAGTCCGACCAGACTCTGCGTTCCAGAGCATTAATACTCAGAGCTTTATATTCATTTAGGGTCCATTCATGGCTTGTATGCAGCAAAGATTAACAGTGATGAGTGCACGCACACGGCACCCTCCAAACAAACAGTCATGAAGAGTAATCAGGAGGAAAGGATATGGATCTTTGGAGATTAGCAGGGACAAGTCTTTATTTAGTGTGGACAAACTGGCCCTTTGAATCCAGACACAGACTGATCACATTTAGATGTTTTCCAGCCGTGATGAGGAGGTATTTTCTGGGTGCTGATGTTTAGCATCATGCATCACTGAGGGTTTGACAGAACAGGATGGATTGAGCGGCTGAATCAGGATGTATTTCCAGCAGCAGTCCCTATAGATCTGCAGGGAGAGGTGTTCAATCACAGCAACGCTGATTTAAGATGCAGTAAAAAGGATAATTTACTAATTAGGACATTTTAATTATCTAATTATGACCAACATATAACAAAAATGGTGTTTTTAATAAATCATACATAGCAGGAAACACCTCCTCTGCTGTCAGCTCTTGATAGAGAAATGGGTCGGAGTGAGACGGCAGAATGTGGCCGGATGAAAAAAAAAAGGCTTTTTAATGCAGAGGTGGAGAGAAAAGTGATGGATTACTCCAGTAAGGTGGAGGGTGGAAGAACCTGCTGTCAGCAGACCAATCAGGCGGAGAGAAGAAGAAGAGGGAGGAAACCAGGCTGAAAACGGGGAGCGCTTTAGAAAGGACTAAAAGCTCGGAGCAAAATCTAATTCAGGATAAATAACAGAAACAAACCGGACCCTTCGCCTGCAGAAAATAAAGTTGGTAAAAAGCGATTCTGTGGGTATTTATAGCCTCGTTCACAAGAAGTGGTTGTGGGTTTTTCTTGTGACCAACTGAGCAGAAGGAATCCAGCTCCTTACAGCTGAAAGCATCACTTCTCAGGTGTAAAACCCATAAGTCCTGGGCAGCAGAGAGGCAAAACTATCTGAAACCTGTAATTGAGGTTTTGTAGTTGTGTCACATGTTCAGAAAAAAAAGGCATTTGCTGCCTGCATGGAGGCAGAGCTTCAGTGCAGCCAGGTGGAATATAAGGTTTAAAAACTGGAAAAAACCTTGAAGATGCTGAAAAATTACACCCGAAGACGATGTTGTGGCATGTTGCCAAGCATGAGAACACTGAGGCTGTAAACTCCACATAAAGGGCTCGACACACGGGCAGCGACAAATGACAGCGATTAACGGCTGTCATCGCAGCCAGGGTGAAACCCGACACACGGGACGCGATAGCGATCGCAGCGTTGCGAATCGCGCTCTCAGGTCGCTTGTCTTCACAAAATTTGATTGGTTCTTGACTCTGAAGGTGGGTGTGCATGACGGACGTATCTTGCAATGCTAATGATATTGAAAAACAAACGCACATCAAGATACAATTTTATGAGG
>NW_013953075.1:254682-255891 GCF_001266775.1 Austrofundulus limnaeus
CCTTCATCCAAAAAAACGCTTCACTTCACCCCGAGTACAGGCGCGCTGAGGAGAAGTGGCTCCTGTGGGATTTGATCCCGTCACCCTGACAGATAACAGCAGCACCCATTTAGCGTCAGCGGCGCTCTCACAGCCACAGAGTGGGGTTAAAGTCCCACCAGGNTTTACCCAGAATGCTTTGTGTGTAAATAAAATTGCCCCGTCAGTGTAATATAATTTTAAACTTTTAGTTTAAAAATTATAAAACAAAACATCCTACAGTATTTTTACAGTCTTTATTTTACAGTTAAAATATATGTTTATTAAATAAAGTCTAATGTTACAACTGATCATGGATCCCTTTAATGGAACATAGTAAACATATCAAATGTTAAAAAAAAGAATTTGTCTTTTGTTTGGAAATAAACGGCATAATATATACACACACATAAACACATAAACAATCCTCTCAGCCGCACCTGGAGGCACCCAATGTTCAGGTTTTTTAATTAAATGTGCAAATCATCACATTCTGGTTCGGTCCCATCTTCTYAGAATTAGAGCTGTGGTATTTTACMGAGTGATTCTAACATACTGAAGGATGATCTGCTCACACGCTGCAGAGGCTTTTGTTCTCCGCTTGTTCTCTTTCTATCTTTTCTTTGTTTTGCTTTTAAGAACAACCTATTTTGACAGCAGCTTTTATCGCCTTCATCCAAAAAAACGCTTCACTTCACCCCGAGTACAGGCGCGCTGAGGAGAAGTGGCTCCTGTGGGATTTGATCCCGTCACCCTGACAGATAACAGCAGCACCCATTTAGYGTCAGCGGCGCTCTCACAGCCACAGAGTGGGGTTAAAGTCCCACCAGGGCCACACAGGAAACTCTAAAAAAAAAAAAAATCCCTGCTCTCCAGGCACTTTGGATGAAAGCGCTCTCCAAATTGCAGCCGGAGGTAATGAAAATTTTTCATAAAATGCCCTCCCTCCATCCTCTAAAAGTGATATATAGAATGTTGGAAATGAGCAGCGCAGATATAGAGCTGCTATTCTGTGACAGGCGACTGCGGTATTGTCAGGGCTGATAATATTTTCTGTGAGCTGCAGATAGCTTCCTCACCGCTCCTGGAGGAGGTTAAGCCTCATCGCTTGTGGCCTGTGAAACAGAGAATAAGAACTCAGTGTGTGTGTGTGTGTGTGTGTGTGTGTGTGTGTGTGTGTGTGTGTGTGTG
>NW_013953075.1:257563-258537 GCF_001266775.1 Austrofundulus limnaeus
GGTCTGGGCCTCCCTTCTGAAGCTGCTGCCCCCGCGACCCGACCCCAGATAGGTGGAAGAAAATGGATGGATGGAACCATAGAATTTAATCAGTGCCCAAACTTAATTCAGGGGACAATTCCTGAAGATTTTCAAATCTTATACGGCAATAGCATCATAAAACTCATTAGTTTTCTTAAAGTATCTCAGTAAAAGCCATGATAAGAGCTGCTCAGTCTTTAAAATGTTCTAATGCAGCTTTACTTTGCTTGTTTTACCTGTAGGGCTCAAGGGCAAAACAAACAACAATGAATTCATTGTTGTTTGGTAGGTGTAAAACATATTTTTCAAAAAAATTTCTGTATGTCACAAAAGGTGTCTTTAATGTTTTTAAAACGAGTCGCCAAATTATTTTTGGATAGATATTTATGATTTTAGAGCTACATATATAAACATTTGTAAGTTACTTGAACYGTCACGGACCGTTTCAGTATCAGGAAGTTCTCCGCATCTGTTGCTGTGCACGTTTTGGTTCCATACCCCTCCCTTTGGTATCTTTCAAAAGAYGAAGCTCTCACGAATTCAGGGATATATCTTGACACTGTGTTACTCTTTGTTTGGTGACGTAAAACCGTGTAACCGTAAGTATAAATAACAGCCCTCATACGTAAAACGTGGAGGCGGAGTTAGCTTCCATTCAGTGAGTTCATGGTGTGCACWATGGTAGATTCTGATAATGCACAGTGTAAATGTAAAAAGAAAAGGTTGTGTCATATGCAGAATGAGTCCTACAAAAGAAATTAACACTTTTATTAGACCAGATTCTCTTTTATAAAGTAAAAAAAAAACATTTGGCACAGTTTTGGGTACATTTGGCTAAATTGTGCCAAAATGCCATTTCCGCCTGGCGCACTGCTCGCTAAAACCTTTGCGAAATGAATATATTTCAACTTTTATTCAGTCCTACTTTGCTACAATTTTTCTCAAGATGTAGA
>NW_013953075.1:259569-261390 GCF_001266775.1 Austrofundulus limnaeus
CACTTTTTTCGCATCCCGGGAGTCATGTGATCAACAACCGACTGTTTCTGTTGGTGAAAAAGACGACAACGAAGAAGATAACAGGAAGTAGAAGTAGTAGTAATATCGCAGAAGTAGTATAAAATAGTAAACTCACCGACTACAGTTTCCCAAGAAGACAGCATACGTAGCCGCTCCCAAGTAGGGGCTTGTCACTGGAAAGCCTCGATAAAAGACGCCGACTTCTCCTCTGATGATGAGCGCTAGTGTCGACGTAGCAACATGCTATGTGTTTACATCCATTGCCACCATGTTTGTAATGATTTATCGTGAGAACAAACGTATTCACACGTGACTTTAACAGCATTTCTTACTTAATGGAAACACCACAGTTGCGAAACTGTGTTTTTCGACCTTAAAAGAACATCGACAAAGTTTTTGCAATGGAAACGCAGCTAGTGTGTGAAGAACAAACATTTTAAAGCAGCTTGCAGAACCTGAGAGACGTTAAAACATGCTGAATCTGTCGGAGAACAAACCAGTTCTAAAAACAATTTTATTAAATTAYAAGATGGCTACGAAAGAGGAATAGAGTCACTGGGGGAAAAAAGAATTCTGAGATTAATGTCGATATTCTATTTTTTTTTCTTTCGTAGAGCTGACCAAAGGAAATATGAACCAAGATGGCAAAAAAAAAAAAAACACTAAATACTTGTGATCTATGGAATTAACCCTACTCTCTTTTCACATATTCACTTTATTCTTCCATTATTAAACATATTTATTCCTCTCCTCCTCTTTCTTATTTATTTTCTTGCCCCTCACCTTTCCTGGTAATTCTCCCCATCTTGGCTCCTCCCCCTGCTCTCCGTCTCATTCATCAATCTGTTCATCCATCTCTCCCGATCGGCTCTGGGCTCCACAGAGAGACAGAGTTACAATCAGGATTATTTGTCTCCCTTACCAGCCTGCCATCTCTCCCTCTGCCTCTCTGCCTSTCCTTTATCATCCCTCCTTCTTTAATCTCACCGCCCCCTCCCTCCAACCAGCCATCCATCACTTYCCTCCTGATGGGGTCCACCTCTTTACATTCCTGTCCACCTCCTTGTTTTCTTTAGACTCACTCAGAAAACTCCATTTAAAACTCTGCTGGTGCAGTTTTTGAGTTTAAATTGTCTTTTTTTAAAGTTATGTTTTACTCCAGAGTTTGTTTTGGGAGGTCACATTATTGTATTTTTTAATGAGAAATGTTGTTGAATGTTTATTCCTTGTTGAGTTTACTTCCTGTTTTGATCTCACACCAGGTGTCTGTACTAACATGCTCACCTGCACTGCATCTGTCATCACAGGCTTTAATATTTATAACTCTTTGTTTTTTCCTTATTAGTTTTTCTAAACATGGCTTCACCTCATTTACACGACAGCTGACTAATCTGTGTGCCGGACGAGTGGAGTTTGTTCTTCATTTATCAGCTGACTCATGGATTCACAGCTCAGAGCTGTAAAGGTTTTATATATTTGTTTTAGAGATGTTTATGTTCAGCGAAGTTTCAGTATTATTAGTCTGATTTTATGCTTTAGGATTAGTTTTCCTTTAAAGTGAGTTCGTTTTTCTCCTGCTGGTCATTTGATATGGAGCCCGCGAGGGGACATGGGAGATTTTTTTTTCTTTTGCGTTCCCTCGCAAAAGTCGTTTATCACTGTTGTGCCTGCCGTTTTATTAACAAACGCACATGTTCACCATTAGTGAGTTAGCCTACTGCTTTAATTCAGCTTCAGAATGAATATATCACACAGCCACGCATGGAAGTACAGCGGGTAAAATAAGTATTGAACACGTCA
>NW_013953075.1:262940-264848 GCF_001266775.1 Austrofundulus limnaeus
TCATTAGCACCTCTAGTAATATATTTACTGAGAAAAATGGTGACGTGTTCAATACTTATTTTACCTGCTGTATTATGGCCTGAATATCATTTTCTTTTCATTTTATCCTCTTTTATCCCACCGTTCTTTTCTATTCTTATTTCCTGTTGGATGCTCTTTCTCTTGTCCTGGCAGATATTTTATTCTCTATAGTTTTCTCATGTTTCATGTATTTTTCCTCTTATCTCTTCTGTTTTCTCTGCTTCCACCTCCCTTATTATCCCTTCCAGTCATTTTATTACCTGTTTTATTTGATCATTTTCTTTTCTCCCTAAATTCCATTTATAATTGTAATCATTACCTTATCCTGTATTTCTCCCTATCCTCTCACCACCCTTCTCTCCAGCCGTTCCTTGTCCTCCCTCCTCCCTCCTCAGTCATATCCAGAGGGGATAATGAACAAAGGTTATTGAACAGTAGAAATAATGAAATAAAATAGAGCTGAAACCCTCCCAGAACAAAACACATTTTCTCATTTTCCTCCTGTAAAACTTATGAATTTTTTATGTTTCAATCTCCCGCTTTAATGAAATAGTTTCTTAGATGCGACACATCATACATTTTCATAACGGGAATTTGGGCTGACAATTTCAATATGTTGTTTCATACGCTGTGCTGTGCATGTATAAAGGCTTCACCTGCACCTGTGTGTGTGTGTGTGTGTGTGTGTGTGTGTGTGTGTGTGTGTGTGTGTGTGTGTGTGATTGGCATTTTTGCATATAATTCATGCATTACCAGGCAAACATTCTGGATGTATTGTTGCATATTTGACTAATCCTCTGCTCTGTCTTCTTCTCCAGTGTTTTAAATAGAACTCCAGTTCATCTAATCCATGAGATCATTCTGGTGGACGACTTCAGTAATGACAGTGAGACCCAGCTGCACACACACACACACACACACACACACACACACACACTGCAGGTTTCTTCCAGGTCAGAGATAATAGACATGAGGCCTACATAACAGGTCAGAGGAGGAAATGTGTCCACAGCAGCTGGCTTCATGGTTCAAGGATTAAAGTGTTGATAGAAGGAGAAAAAAACTTCAGTACGGTCAAAGAAAGCATTATTTTATTTGCAGCTGTGTTCAAACAGTCCTCAGAGACACAAAGTCCAGGTGAAAGATTTAAGAAAGACCAAGACAATGAAGCGCACAATACAAAATATTAAAAAAAAATTAATTACATAAAAATGTCAGACTCCTTCAACCAACATAGTAGCTTAACAGAAATATTATGAATTAAAATGTATTTATTCATTTTGAACAGTTTTAAAACAGCCTTGTWGCACAAAGTATTTAAGGACAACACAACACGCATAAAAAACCAAAACACAATACATTCAAATAGACAGGCATGAAAATAGAAACTAAGGATGATCATCGTATATAAAAAGATTAGTAAGTAATGTCTTAATAACCGATAATACATACCCACTAACCCACCTACCCACTAATCTACCTACCTACCTAGCTACATATCTAGGCTGTGTCCAAAACGGCAGGCCGGGCCCTCCGGAGGCCGAATTTGTCGGCCGCATACGTCACAGCCCCGCGACGAAGGCCGTCCAAAACTGAAGACTCCTCTGATGCGGCCGACAAATACGTCCTTCATTTAGCCCGAATCGAAGGACAGGTCTGATGGATCCTTCCTGACCCAGTGTATCCCATAATGCATTGCAACTCGACCAGAGATTTTTTTTATGCTGGTAATGATGAACGAAGCGAGAGAAAAGAATATGTTTTAAATAAAAATATGGCAATATAAATAAAAAATTTCAAGCGGATGTAATTTTAATACTTTTATCATTTGTATAGACATGTTTTTAAATATTATTTTTGTCAAAAAAACGCGAAATAAACATGAAC
>NW_013953075.1:265971-267195 GCF_001266775.1 Austrofundulus limnaeus
CCTACCTACCTACCTACCTACCTACCTACCTACCTACCTACCTACCCATCCACCTACCCACCCACCCACCTACCTACCTACCTACCTTACTACCATCGTACCTAGCTACATACCTATCCACCTACCTACTTACCTTGCTTCCCACCTAATTACCCACTTTCCCTACAACCAACCTACCTACCTACCTGCATACCTACAGTGATCATCACAGTACCTGCTGTTGTTTTTAGTTGTCTGCAGCTCTTTGGTCCAGTCTGGTGATTTTAAATGGGTTTTATCAGTGAAGTTAATTGGACCTAACTTTGATAATTGATTTTCATTTAGAAGCTAAATCTTCTGCAGAACAACAGAAAAGACCAAACTTCTGTCTCAAACAGAARGAGTTTGATTAGCTTTTAACATTAGCTTCAGTTTGTCAGGAAGTGTAACTCGATCATCACCTCACACTCCAGCTGAACCATCGCCACCAACACGCTGCGCTGCAGCAGCTGGCTCGTTCCTGTCAGCGGATGATTTTACATCGTCATTCCTCACGTTTCCCCGTCTCCTGCGTCGCCAGCCTTGACAGCCTGTCGGGATGGATGGAGCTACGAGCGCCGCGGCAGAAGTGAGAATGGAAGTGATGGAGGTTAAATGGTGCCGCATTTAGACTGTGAAGAAATTATCAAGACAGATGAGGCATCGGAACAGATGCAATCAGCACCGGAGACCGACGTGTGCAAGTAAACAACTAAAGATAGAATATGTGCAAATGAGCAACAGCAGGAGAAACAGAGCAAAGCATTTATTGTTTGGACTTTAAGCATTTAGCTATAATCATTGAACTCAATGAGGAGACATGACACCATGCAGGAAAAATAAAAACTTCACATTCCTTTGAATCAACAGTCTGGCTGTTATGATTTAGAATATTTAGAGGTTTTACAAAAAGCAAACTTTCAAACTAACACCACAAAATCTCAAGAAAGGTTGTTCTGACACATAAATTCTTTAAAGGGATCCCCGATTAGTTTTAACAGACTTTATTTGAAAAATATAAATTTTAACAGTAAAATAAAGACTGTAAAAATACTGTAGGCTGTTTAGTTTTTATCATTTTTAAAAATATATTTTAACACGGACGGAGCCAATTTATTTACAAGCAAAGCATTCTGGGTAAATGTTGACATCCACTAGGTCCTTGGTGTGAGCGAGCTATATCCACCCTGAAGGTTAATCTTGGAC
>NW_013953075.1:267674-272401 GCF_001266775.1 Austrofundulus limnaeus
GTCCAAGATTAACCTTCAGGGTGGATATAGCTCGCTCACACCAAGGACCTAGTGGATGTCATCATTTACCCAGAATGCTTTTAGTGTAAATAAAATGGCCCAGTCTGTTAAAATATATATTCAAAAATTTTTAAAACTAAACACCCTCCAGTATTTTTACAGTCTTTATTTTACAATTAAAATGTATGTTTATTAACTAAAGTCTAATGTTGCAACTAATCGGGGATCCCTTTAAAAAGAATTATATTAGTTATTGTATTTAGCTTATAAGCTCTTTTACTTTGGTTCACTGTTGWACTTTTCAGCTGAGTTTAAGTACAGGCATTATTTTTCAAATATTACTACTTTGTTCCATGTATTATGAAATCATTATCCATGGATTATTTAGCAACAAGTATTAAAAATGTATTCTGACTTCTGTAAAATGACTTGTATTCTGAGGATTCAGTTTCCATTTTCTCCTTTGACACTTTCCAAAAGACTATTTTCTAAATGTGCGTTCCTGCAAGCGAATAGATTTCAAACATTAAATGAATAAAAGACAAAAATCCAGCGGGGAGCAGAGAGTCAGCTGAGCAGCAAGCAGACAAACGTCTGATTTATCAAACCCAGAGCTTTGAATTGTTGTCCCGCTGCTGAAGAGGTTTGCAGCAAACCGCAGAACCCCCCCGCTGGGTTTCAGACAAGTCATAATCTTTCAAAGCGCACATTATTCAGTATTCAATATTCATATTTAATTCATGGTGGGTTTTTTTATTTTTTATTTTCAGAGAGTGACTGCCAGCTTCTCACAAAGCTGCCCAAAGTCAAATGTCTCCGCAACAACAAGAGAGAAGGTATGACGACATTTATGTTTGTCTGCGTGAAAACACGTTGGCTCATAAATATTCACATGRTCTGGTTTTTAGCATGATAAATGTTTAGACAGTTTTTTTCTATTAAATTACAATGCTTTATGAAAACTGTTTACACCAACTGTCCAGATTTTGATGTTAAATAATCAGTTTTAGACACTGAGATAACYCTTACCTAATATTCAAAGATTATGCTACATTTTTTATTGCCTAATTTTGGGTAAAATTCAATAAAAAAGACCTAAATCCCTAAATGACAAGCAGTGTTGAGTTAATGCAGTCACAGTAAATATGGACGTGGCAGCTCACTTTAATGGTTAATATATCAAACGCATTGGTTCTGCTTGTCATTCTGCATAAAATCCATTTAGAGCTGCCTTCATGCTTTTAAATATAGAATACAATTGAAAGCTCTGAATAAATTAACATGACGTTTCAACAGAACGAAGATCAGCAGCACTCTGACATCTTAAAGAGCACAAACATGGTTAAAAACGTGGTTTTAATTCCTCTGCAGGTAATCCTGGATGAATGTCGGTGAACTGAAAGGTGTTGGTATTAAAAGCTCGCAGGTTGAGAGGAGCTGATTAGTTCATTCATCATGTTGGGAACCATCTTTGATTTAAACGTTCACCTTCTAATGTTACCAAAGATGGGAGAAACTTTTAGTAACTTTTTGTAGTTTTAACTTTAGAGGTTATTTTTACATTTCTGCCATGTTGGTCTTTTTTTTTTTTAAATAAATGCTCGCCTGCCTGTAATAATTCAGGTTAAATTACTCATTTCCTCCTAACATTACTCACCAGCTCCAAAAAAGCTTCTTTGTCCAAAACGACCAAAATGATCATTTTCAAATATTAAACTTGAGGCTGAAAAACATGAGTTCACAAACTGACGTCAGCATCAGTCTTGTGTTGAAACGTGTTTTCTTAATGACTTAATGACGTACAGTAAATTTCAGCTGTGTTTAACTTTAAGGGTGTGTTTACACCAGGAAATTCCTTTGATCCGTTTTTTTTTTTTTTTTAGTCTGGATCAACTTGATTTTTTCCCTTTGTTGAGTTTTGCATTCTCATTGTGCTTTCTTCAAGTGGACTATAATTTATAAACAAAGCCGCCCTGCAGGTGACAAATTACAGGGGCAGAACAGAGCACAGACCCAGAAATAAAGATGGTGTTAAAACAACTGACTATTAAGAACATCAAGAGAAGCTCATTCAGTGGCGGTTTTGCGATGATATATTTATAATTTTGGGACAGCGTTGTCAAATGCATGCCACAACCTAAAGTCGATGAGATGCTCCATGTTCTCTGACCCACAATGGCTCGTTGTTTGTAGCGCAGTGTTAGCGTTAGCAACACTGGAAGGCTAATGTCGCTTAGCAATGGTGGCTCATATAGTCCAAAAAGCTGCATGTTTCCTGTAGTTGGTTTTAGGGCTGGGCGATATGTCCRTCCGTTTTCTGCTGCTTATCCGGGGTCAGGTCTCRGGGGCAGCAGCCTAAGCAGAGAGACCCAGATGTCACTCTCCCCAGCCACTTGGACCAGCTCCTCTGGGGGAATCCCAAGGCTTTCCCAGGCCAGCTGAGAAACATAGTCCCTCCAGCGTGTCCTGGGTCTTCCTCTGGGTCTCCTCCCAGTGGGACACCTCACCAGGGAGGAGTCCAGGTGGCATCCTAAACAGATGAACCACCTCAACTGGCTCCTCTCAACGTGGAGGAGCAGCGGCTCTACTCTGAGTCTCTCCTGGATGACTGAGCTTCTCACCCTATCTCTAAGGGAGAGCCCAGACACCCTGTGAAAGAAAATCATTTCGGCCGCTTGTATCCGTGATCTCGTTCYTTCGATCACTACCCAAATTTGGGACCATAGATGTGGGTAGGAACATGGACCGTCCGGTAAACCGAGAGCTTTGCCTTCTGGCTCAGCTCTGCTAGTGTTTGTCCAACCCAAACCAGTGCAGAACAGAACCTTTAGTCCACTGTTCAAGCCGTGATAAAAGAGTATTGTGATCCTTGATGTCACCAGAGTCAGAGGCACTGGTTCTCTGCACAGCTGTGACTTTGTTTTAAAACCGACTGAAATTTGTCAGAAAAGTACGTCTGGTCTGTAAAGTGACAGCCTGAGACGTTTTCCATTCTTCCAGCTGGTCACAGAGCAGCGTTCTCGCCKAGAAAACGAAAAGTGGAAAACACTTAAAGCCACTTCTAACATTGTTGTAGCTCAGTAAGAGYGGTTCCATTTGAACTCGCAGGACTACTCTAAAAATAAGTCTTCACTCCACTAAAGTGTTTCTGCTTCAACCTTCCATCGTTTCTGAATCCTCCTCTTCATCCGTGTTTTTCCACATTTATTCAGTTATTATCTTTCTTTCAAGCTCAGGTGTTTTTTTTTTCTTTGTTCTGTGTTTGACTTTCCTCCACCTTTGGCACAAATAACACTTGTTCTACGTGCTGCCGCTGAAGACTTTCATTATGACACACACACACAAACACACACACAYGCATGCACGCAGAAGAAAAAACAAAAACACTGCACTTATATTCTGTAGATAAAGAAATTTTATGTCTCATACGGGGAGTTTTCTCTGCAGAGTGAAAAGATGTTCTGTAACCTGGACTAAAGATAAAACTCAGAGGAAAGCCGTTAGGGTCTTGGTTGACCTGGTTGACCAGAGAGATGTTTTGGTCATAAAGGTGTGCATTAATTTTAAATTAAAACCACCTTTTTAGTAATTAAATACATTTTGTTAAATWCTTGGAGTCTCTAGAAGGCAGAAACGTTTAATTTAGCCTCTGCATTGAACCTGGAGGGGGGCGGGGTTTGAAGYGCCTCATTTGGATTTAAAGAGACAGCCTCAAAATGAGTTGTTCTGAGRCACACCTTAGAAAAGGGGCAGGACTTGTGGAGTTAMAATAAGGAGAAATTCAGGCCAAAGCATTGAAGTTTCACTTTATATAGACCCCATTTAAATGAGAAAAATAAGGATTTAAAATGCACCGCTATGAAAATTTTAGCCGATATCGATATCGGATATTAATATTTCTGTTAGGGTCAATAACACACATATTTGCACAAACACACTTGTGTCTTTTTTTAATATTGTAAAAAAACAACCAGATGGCTCTCTGCTTTGTGAAGGTAATATTTTTTTGTTTTTTATTGTTCAATCAAACAAAAAAAAAGTTTCAACCAAAAAAATATTTAAGTAGTTTTGACCAAACAAAAACCCTTTTTATATCTTGCAAGAGGAAATCGCTTCAGTCCGCACAAACCAATAGGGACACATTTTCCATAGTTCCTCCTTAGGCTCCGCCCCGGTTGTTCATGTTCTCTATGTTTCAAAATTTTGAGTGTCAACYGAAAGT
Source organism: Austrofundulus limnaeus (assembly GCF_001266775.1). Lineage (NCBI taxonomy): Eukaryota > Metazoa > Chordata > Actinopteri > Cyprinodontiformes > Rivulidae > Austrofundulus > Austrofundulus limnaeus. The sequence goes on from NW_013953075.1 coordinate 271,897, forward strand.
ATGAGATTTACTGAGCCCGCGAAGGGACATGGGGGATTTTTTTTCTTTTTGCGTTCCCACGCAAAAGTATTGCGTTACCTGTTAATTTCACGAACTTGTGGCAACACATCCTGTTTTGGTAACTGGATATTTCAAAATAAAAGTCTGATTTAATTCAGTTCATATACAAATCAAACTTTTGCGTGGGAATGCAAAACAATATTGCGAGGTAACGCAAAAGTATTGCGAGGTAACGCAAAAGTATTGCGAGGGAATGCAAAGGTATTGCAAAGTAACGCACAGGTATTGCGTGGGAACGCAAAAGAAAAGTAATCCCCCCGTGTCGCCTCGCGGGCTCCGTAGAAATTCGTCCAAAGAATTCTGACGTGGGTAAAACGAGTCAGTTTAGCAAAAGCTTTTGATTGAAATTGTTTGTTTTTTTGTTTGTTTGTTTGTTTGTTTGAAATAGCTTTTTTGTTTGGTTGAAATTACTTTTTGAACTGTTTTTTTTGCGTGTGATTAAAAA
>NW_013953075.1:272887-274619 GCF_001266775.1 Austrofundulus limnaeus
AACGCAAAAGTATAGCGAGGGAACGCAAAAGTATAGCGAGGTAACGCAAAAGTATAGCGAGGTAACGCAAAAGTATAGCGAGGTAACGCAAAAGTATAGCGAGGTAACGCCAAAGCATTGCGAGGGAATGCAAAGTTATTGCGTAGGAACACAAAAGAAAAAAATCCCCCCGTGTCGCCTCGCGGGCTCCAAAGAGATTCAACCAAAGATTTCTGACATGGGTAAAAAGAGTCAGTTTAGCAAAAACTTTTGATTGAAATTTTTCGTTTATTTGTTTGTCTGTTTGTTTGTTTGAAATTGTGTGATTCAATAAAAAACTAAATTACCTCCATACTACTTCAGTTTTTCCTGGCTGCACAGCGTCACTAACAGTATCATGATCAAACAGATACATAAAGCTAAAAAGTGGGAAATCTATATCGGATGTTAATATCAGCCCAGTTTTCCTTTTCGGACCGATACCAATATGCTAAAAAATGACCAACATCGACTGATACCAATGTTAATTTCGATACATCGTGCATCCCAATGTTCACATGATTTTGTCATGTGAACGGGGGAATTTGAAGAAATTATTAGTCAGGTTAGTTACTGATTTTAAAAGCACTACACATTTTCTTAGTTTTCCTTTTTAAATATTGACTGTTATAATCCATTGTTTAACTATTATGTCTTGATTAAAATAGTTTAAAGACACGCCCGAAACATTTTTACAACACATAAAAAAACCGTTAATCAAATATAAGGACATGTTTTTTTTTTTGTTTGAGTGCCTGCGATTCAGCCATAGGCCAGTAGTGGGCGCACCAGGCACTGAAGGTCCCTGTATAAAAGGACCGGAAGTTCCTGTTTCAGGCAGCGCAGCTTGGTTTCTCCAGTCGGGAGCAATAAAGCTTCACTCGTAACCAGATCTGGGTTGTATGGTTCCTCTTCTTTTTACATTTTAATCTATTCAATATTTTATGGTTTCGTCTCGATTCCARTTTAACGAACACTAAWTTTTCTTACACCAAGTATAATGTYTACTTTAAAAAACTTACCAGATGCTTATGTAAACCCCCTCCCTGCCTGCCCTCAAACATTCTTTTGCAAACATCTCGATGTGAAAATATCTTCCCCCCGAATGTTTTCAGACTAAATTTCTTCCACATTAGCAGAAGCATACACAGCTGTGGGACGTGTGGACAGTTCCGAGTTATTAACAATRATTGAAACTCTTCTGTGCACAAAGTCACCCACCCTAAATGTGTTTGTGTGCATCTAAGTAAACGACTGCCCACCGCGGTCACKTCACTCCTCCATCAGTGTGTGCGCCTGCCCCGGTGCCGGTCCGCTCTCTGTGTGTGGCTCCGTCCATCCAGAAAATAAAGCTTTATTGAGGATGAAATGGGATTTTTAATTGGCTGAGCCTCAGCCGAACGGCCCCGCGCGGAACTTCACGGCCTCTTGTACAATGTCACCGACACATGCAACACAACGAACCCAACGGCGGCGTGCGCGCTCGGCCTTGCACGCGCGCACACGTTGGCTGGGAATAATCACGCAGAGCTCGTCTGCATGTCGAGGAGTATTGATTAGACCATTTACAGCGAACAGAAGCCCCCATCAGGGAGACCTCCCTAACAGGCTCATTTACACACACATTTAAACCTACCTGCAGCCATCTAACACACACACACACACACACACACACACACACACACTGCCCCCTTCACGTTGTCCTGTAACAGAC
>NW_013953075.1:276026-279832 GCF_001266775.1 Austrofundulus limnaeus
TCATTCATCCATCCATCCATCCATCTGTCCATCCATACGTCCATCATCCATCCATCCATCCGTCTGTCCATCCATCCATCATTCATCCATCCATCCATCCATCTGTCCATCCATACGTCCATCATCCATCCATCCATCCGTCTGTCCATCCATCCATCATTCATCCATCCATCCATCCATCTGTCCATCCATACGTCCATCATCCATCCATCCATCCGTCTGTCCATCCATCCATCATTCATCCATCCATCCATCCATCTGTCCATCCATACGTCCATCATCCATCCATCCATCCGTCTGTCCATCCATCCATCCATCCATCTTTCCATCCATCCATCATTCATCCATCCATCCATCCATCTTTCCATCCATCCATCTGTCCATCCATCCATCATCCATCCATCCTTCCATCCATCCATCCATCTGTCTATCCATCCAACATCCATCCATCCATCAATCCATCCATCATCCATCCATCATCCAGCCATCCATCTGTCCATCCATCCATCTGTCCATCCATACATCCATCATCCATCCATCCATCCATCCATCATTCATCCATCCATCCATCATCTATCCATCCGTCTGTCCATCCATCCATCCATCATCCATCCATCCATCCATCCATCCATCCATCCATCTTTCCATCCATCCATCTGTCCATCCATCCATCATCCTTCCATCCATCTGTCCATCCATCCATCATCCTTCCATCCATCTGTCCATCCATCCATCATCCTTCCATCCATCTGTCCATCCATCCAACATCCATACATCCATCCATCCATCCATCCATCATACATCCATCCATCCATCTGTCCATCCATCCATCCATCCATGTTCACATTGCTCTTTTTTTTTTTCAGAAAAATTGAATTTCTCCAGTAAAATTTCCAACCCTTAGATAAATCATGAATAACTTCAGAGAAGTCACTCTGAAAATTTGAATCTCCTCAGAAAGAAAAACAACCGGTGGATGTTTTTATGTTTGGTGATTGCTGCAGTGGATGTAAGAGAAAAGGCTGTCGGTCTGATTGCCTCTCATTAAGAATAAAGTGCTGCTCTTTCTCCTTCACCTCACTCAAACGTCCACTCTCCTTTGTTTGTGTCTCCTCTTCCTCCTCTTTGTGTTCCGTCTCGGATCATCGTGTTTTCTCATCTCCACTGCCTTTCCTGTCCTTGTCTCATCTTCTGTCCTCTTCTGTCACTCAAACACTTGATTTTTTTTTACTTCTCTCCTTTTTCTTCTTTCATTTTTTCCAATTAATCCAACCTCCTATCAGTTTTTGTTATATTCCMCCCTCTTGTTGCACCACTCCACCTTCTGTCATTTTCTATTTTAACCACATTTTGTTTGTCCTTTTTAAATGTGAACAACCTCCTCCTCATCTCATCCTCACATTGTCACAATAAGCTCTTTTATTTTAAACCAGCCAGCATCTAAATTCTCTTCATTTTGTCACCTCCTCCACCATTTCTATGCATCATTTTACATTTTGTCTTTTTGTATTTGATTTTTTTGTCTGCCCTCATACTTTCTTTATCTCTTCATGTCTCTGTCTCCTGTTTAACCAATTTATCAAGTCAACAGATCTTTTGTTGTTCGTACAGACATCTGATCTGACTCTGTAAAGCTCAGATCAATAAATAAATCCACCAGAGTCTGCATCATCCATATTCATACTCACTACCTGTGTGTGTTTTCATTTACAGGAGTCATCAGTCACTGCCKGACCAGTCACTTCACTCATATATTTAGATTTAAATGTATGAGGTATTGATCCAGACTAACACAAACGCAGCAAAACCCCAGACCGCCCAAAAATCCCATCACCTTCAAAATAATTGTCTGTCTCAGTGATGTGCAGAGCTGACATTATGCCAGAGCTTTGGATGATTTTTCTCTTCTTATTACTTTGATTTATTAAAGTTCCTGTTTTTATTTTCAACCATTTTTTCCCTCAAATGCAGAAACTGTTACTGTAACAAAATAAATCTGTCAGTTTCATTTAAGAACAATCAAAACTCTATTTAAAATAGCTATTAAGAACTGGGATTAAAATTTATTAAAGAACTGATTTTATTCTCTGCACATTTGAAGATTAGCCTCTGTGAAAATAAAACTTCAAATTTTATTCACAAACAGCCACTAGCCAGAAGTAAAATCAACTTTTGCGCTATTTTTCTAAGAATAAAAATGAAATTGCAATTTTTTGATTTAATCTCACAAATGTATTGGGAAATTTGAGTCTCTTATGGTAAATAAAATGAACTAAAAAGCATTGCTAGTGTGAATGCTTATTGCTGAAAACGTCAGCTGATAGCTGCTGAAATGAAGCTGAAAATGACTCATAGCAAAACAGTTAATACGAGTTCAATCTGAAAAACCTAAAGAAGCATAAAAAGGTTTAACTAAGCAGAATAATAGCTGAAAAAGCAGAATAAAAGCTCAAATTAGCTTAAAAACAAGCTAAAGGTAGCAGACACAAGATGAAATTTGCACCCAGATGGAGTAAGGGTAAAAAAAAGAAGTCTCGATAGCAGAAAAAAGTTAAAAATTTGTTGTAAAATAGCTAAAAAAGCTACAATGTAGCTGGAAATTCCTAAATTAGTACAAGTAAACACAAGGAGCATAAGTTTGCTGAACTAAGCAGAAAGAAGCTGTAATAGCCACCAAAATGTAAAATTACTGTATTTATTCAAGTATAATACGTAAAATTAAATACATAAAATCATCCATAAAGTTGGGGGGTAGTAACATACTCTGATAAATATTTTTACTTGTGTATTTTAACTGAAATATCAGCTTCATTCACAAAATGCCTGAGTCCAGAAATGAGACTGCGTCGTAAAAATCAGTTGAAACGAGCTCACCTCTGACACTCCTCCGTGCTTCAGAGTGAGATAAAAACAGATCCAGGCAGGAGACATGATGTGAAAAAAGGTGCGGAAAAGTATTCCTGCAGCTCAGTAATGATAACAAACTAATGATATTAATGTTCGACCGGGCCGCTCCTCGAACAACAACAAACACATGTTCGTCTGTAATGGCTGCCGTCTACCGGTGTTCTGAAAAAGTTTGTATCCCTGAACAGTGTTGCCAACTCCTGAGCAAGAAAAGTCCGTATTGGCTGTCCTAAAAGTCACTAGAAGTCGTTAGATGATAGTGCTGGGCGGTATACCGTTTTGTACCGAAAACCGGTTTTTACTTTTTGTTATGATATGAATTTTTTGAATACCGGGCATTCCGGTTTAAATAGCGRAACGTTCCGGGGGACATTTTTCCTTGCTGCACCGCTATGTGCGTTAGCATGCTAATGTTTGGAGCAGCTAGTTGCAGCCACAGGTGGCGATTCCACTGCTTATATTGACTGACGTTTAAAAAAAAATCCCGTTTTTGCCGTCGCTGAATGTAGTAAACACCTCTTCAGTGACGTGCATGGTTAGATTTAACACGGTTAGTTAATATGGAGACATTATGCTGATGGAGACTTAACGTGCTTCTATTGTGAAAAGCCTGCAGGAAGTGGTTCATAGTGGAGTTGGAATTGACTGTTGTGCAAGGTGAGTCGTGCTGATAAGCTTTAATAAATAACATAAAACAATAAACCCGATCATAATCTTTTCTTAACCCTCCTCCTTCACGACTGGACCAAAATGCATGACTACTGTCTCCAACCACCAGTCAGAGAAGAACAGACACAGAGGAGGGAAACAGCGACACAGACACAGTAAAAGAAAAAGAAGTCAATAAGCAGGGTTTGTACATTTTATTATCAGCTGAGCTGTGATGAAAAGAAAAATAC
>NW_013953075.1:281520-283176 GCF_001266775.1 Austrofundulus limnaeus
ACAAAAAAAGCTAAAATTAATAAAAAAATGAAACAAAATAAAACAAAAAAAGCTAAAATTGGCATAAATGCTGAAATATCAAAAGTCATAGCTGGAATGTCCTGAAAGAGCTGAACATTTTGATATTTGAATTGTTAAAATAACACACAAATTGCTGAACGAGATAGGGGCCAAAAATCTGTTGAAGACAAAATGAGCTCAATAGTGTGAATGATTGTGAAGCGTTCACACAACAACTTGTTTTGTTTCTAGTTTTCCGATGGGTCAGAAGTYACTTTTTTTATTAATAAACACTGAAGGACGTTTTGTTGTTATTAACTGGAATTTTTCTACCTAAGTTTTATGTTTATTAAGAGAAACTTTCAACTTAAAAAAATAGGAGACACAAACTCATCGCATCACTTTCTGATGGTTCTGAAAACTTGTGCCCGTTGTGAGTAAATTTTGCGTTAAAGTGATGCAGGACGATGAGCGATGATTGGGATTGTTTTGGGGTCAGTTTGCACTCAGCTCACTTATCAAATGTTCTCATTTCAAATTGGGTGGGGAAAAAAGAAACGACAAAAATGAAGAAAGTGCTCCAGAGTGATTTGAAAATAACAGTCATCCAATTACGGCGGTAATGTAGGGAGTGTTCGTCCCCGAGTGCAGCGCAGTGTCATTACCCTAACAGCTATTAAAGCAGGCGCGGTGCTCTGTAATGTGGCTGCAGCTGCAGCCTTGATCTGACCCTGCAGCTAATGGTCCAGAACCGCTCCACCTGCTCTGGAATATCACTGGCTGAAGGAGCATCCAAGCGTTTGACCAAACTAATAGAAGGATGCCACGTGATTTCACTGGGAGTTCACGTCAGAAGGTTTAGGGTCTGTGTGATGGAAGATTTGTACTTTTATCCTTGTAAAAAAACAACAACTGATGTTTAGCAGGTTAAAGTGCCTGTGACATCTAATTTTTCTAATAAACGTGAATGCACTTTTAAAACAATGACAATAATTAGCATATTGCAAGAAAGATTTCATGTTTCTGAGCTGAAGAGTTGATGATATTTTACGTGAAAAAACAGGAAGTGACATCAAAGGGAGATGTTGAATGTGAACAGAGCAACAACAGCTAACGACACCGACTGTAGAGCAGAATCTGATCATTTTTTATCATTATTTTTGAGTCACTGTCAGAGATGAAGAATCAGTTCAAATAAAGTTTTGATAAACAATGACCAGAGTTTTTTTTTTTTTTCGTAGCTCCCATTTGATGTCACTTCCTGTTTCACTTCCAGGTTCAGAGGAAAATATGTGAGTTATGTGACAAAATGGGTCAAATCGTGTGTATTATGTCTTTTCTTAAATAGATTTTTTTAATTCTGTATTTGAAAGATATGCAKGWCACWGGAACTTTAATTCTTAATGGATGATGAGCATACGGCAGACAAATATGCACACTTTCTTGGGTTAATGTTTGATTATATGGGCCTATTTTGTGCGAAAAAATCAGTGTTTTTCTAAGTTGTATTTACACATGCAGTATTTGACCCTGTGTGGATTAAAAAATAAATTACACAAGTGTTGGTAAAGTAATGTAAATTCAAACTGCATCAAATTATATATATATATACAAAATTCACGGTTCGGTTCGATACTTTAGTCTCACGGTTCGATA
>NW_013953075.1:284524-291170 GCF_001266775.1 Austrofundulus limnaeus
ATTATATTATATATTTAAAAGTTATATTTTGGTCAGATGTTTGACTCCGACACATTTCTGTTCTGTTTTAGTCTGTTTAAAAACTATAAAATGTATTTAAAAGAATTAAAGTGGATGTCCTTCTTTTTTATTTATCATTTTAAATAAAGAAATAATAATAATAAWAAAAACATCTGCTTGCCTGTCCACTGATAACATTTAATACCTGAGAACTGAACGACTCTCTGATCACGTTATTCATTTTGTTCTGTTCCTTCTTGATAAACCCTGCTGGCATTTAGAGATTTTTTTTCTGAATTTCTTTCCTGTGGATCAGTGGTCTAAAATTATTGCCAGTAAAGTGAATATAATGGATCGGAATTGAAGAGAACAGAAATAGCGGTCACTCTCACCTCAGTAAATGTGCGGTGGGCTTGATTGGTGCTGAATGACTGAAATTCCTTTCAGCGCAGAGTTTTATAACGACCTTGGGAGAAAAAGAAAATAGTTTCACAGAAGGATGAACTCAGGCTGSACTGAAAATGTCATTTATTGGAACAAAATATGAGAATCTGCACACGGGAACACTTTCTCCCTTTTAGTTCTCAGTTATAACTTTAACGTGCCATGAATTCATGTTCTGATTTGTGTGTGGGTTTGTTTGTGTGTTCATGCACTTCCAGGATCCGACTTGTGTGGTCAGCCCCGTCATCGATATCATCAACATGGACACGTTCGCCTACGTGGCGGCCTCTGCTGATCTCCGTGGAGGTATGAAAACGCTTTCTTCCACCTTCAGTGTGAAAAAATCAAACCTGGCTTTGAGGAGCCTTCAGGGCAGCTTATGATGGCAGAGAGAAAGCCCCCCGAGGCTTCTGGAGTTACCAGAAGGCCCCCATGATGAGTTCATGAACCTTCTCTGCAGCTCAAACGCCTTTGAAATGTTGATTTCATTCAGACGTTTTCTGACAGGTTCACCGTTCCCAGAGGAGCTCTGGACAGTTTGAGTTTTTCAGCCTGATATTTTATTTGAGAAGTTCAGCCCCACTTGAAGGTATTAGCTTCATGCGTTCTTTCTTAAGTTCTACACAGCAGAGCTAAACGAGTCATATCCAAACACTCAAAATGTTTTTTTAACAGTGGTGAGCAGCGCTAATCTAAAAATTAGCTCGGTAATTTCTAAAGCACTTATGAAAATGTTTAGGTCCGCAACTTCAAAAACGCTTATGCCATAGAAAAACTTAGCAGAAGCTAATTTTAAAGTGCAAGWTCARTTTRACACTTTCTAGCTGGCAAATATTGTACAATATATGTACAACACTACCAGCTCGCAGTGTATGAACCCTTATACAGCTTAATCCTACAACCGCTGATTGCTGGGGATGTGATTTCCTGAAACAGACCTTTAGCTCCTGGTGTAAAACTTAAAAAGTTGTTGAGGATTGCTAGTTCGGCTGCTTCTTTGACTTCTTCTTTTGTTTGGTGTAGTTTTTCTTTAAAGAAGCAACAATAAAGTAATTTTAAAACTGTTTATTGGAAAACAGAAGCGATGCATTCTGGGTACATGACGGATTTGATTTGTGATGGGAAACAAAAGTTTTTCATGTAGTTGCTCCAGTTGACCACTAGATGTCTGTCTAACCCCGTTGGCGGATTGCTTCGACCAATCACGTCAAGTATTGAGCTCCAGTGTTTAAACTTTATTTTTTTTAAAAAAGAAGCTCTGATTGTAAACTAAAATAAATCAATACATACAAAATTTTAGTATGGATTACAAATGTCTACTGTTTTAGCTGGGACAGGGAGTTCTAAACACTGTCTTCCTGCTACGTAAGCAGACACAAAGCATTGTGGGAAATCAGAACACTGACCCAAAGCAACAGTCAGCAGGATGTATACCTTCACAATAAGTGTGTTTATCTGGGAGGGGTGCTGTTGTGTAGATCATGTGTGTTGTGATTCATTGACAGTCATRCCTTCTGCTGTTCAACATAATGATGACTGGTAGATAATTAGTTATTAGCGGTACTGCTTTTTAATTTTAGAAAGCGCAAACCTGCTTATGAATTATAGAAATTAGTAAGACCGCTAAAGCGCAAATGAAATATTTAGGTCCGCAATTAGTGGATTTGCGCTTTAGTGGACTGGTGCCCACCACTGTTTTTTAATTTTACTCAGTTTATCCTAGAGATATGAAAATAAACATCCAGATTTCTGAACACAAACATCATTCACTATATGATGCAGTTTCTGAAATAAATCCAATTATGGTCTTTATATGAGTAAAATACAATCCATCTAATTATTTGATGTATTTCTATAAACATTCACTTATCGTAATGTTTCAAAACTTTATTAATCYCATAAAACAAAAATTCTATGTACAATAAAAAAAAGAAAATGCAAATAAAATTAAATGAAAGGCAGCAGAGAGAAGAAAATAAATCTTATATCTACCTCTTTTTTCTCAAGCATACATTCAAGCTAAAATATTTCTTCAGTCAACAAAACAAAACAGYGACTCTTTCTASAACAACAAATTGAATGACTGCATATTAAACAATATCATGTTTTTTAACAGTCTCTCATTCTCTTAAACATGTACATTGATGTCGCACTTTTAACGTCATCTTCCAGATTATTCCACAATCTGAGTCCTTGGATTGAGCTGCATCGTTCTCTCAAACTGGTTCTAAATTTAGGTTTCATGAACGTCTCTATTCCCTTTAGATTATAACAATTCTCTCTCTTTGCAAAGTTTATCAGAATGTTTAAAGGTAATATGTTTCAGTGTGCTTTATACATAACTAACAAAATATTATAATCAGCCAAATCATAGTATTTCAGTATTTTCAGTTTACAAAATAATATATTAGATGGATATTGGTAGTTTTTTCTAGTGATAGCTCTTATATCTCTTTTCTGCAAAATAAAAACAGGATGTGTAATAGTCTTACATGCTTTCCCCGATACCTTAACACAATAGACCAAATGTGGAATAATTAATGTGTTTTATAACATATACAGAGCTTTATCATTAAACAAGTCCCTTACTTTGTAAAGCGATGCAATAGATTTAGCTAGTTTTATTTTTAAATAATCTATATGTAGTTTCCATGTCAGTTTATAATCAATAATAACACCCAAACGTATATAAAATGTATAATGCGAGCCCCATTTTTAAAAAAGCTTAGAAACATTTAAAAAATCCAATCCTTTCATATAATTCTACCTCTAATTTCATACATATTCAGGACTTCAGCCTTTGCTGTGTCCCCTCTAKGGTGGGGAACATTATTCGGGGACACACACTTTTTGGGGTTTTTGTTGCTACTAAGGAGGAGCAGCGCGACACACAACCAACGTCCACTTCTTTTTGTCTTCGCCGTTAATAAGAAAAAACAAAAACAAGTACTTCCTCCTCCAACTCAGGTATGAAAAAAAAAATCAACTATAATCATATAATGAGTCAAAATTTACTCCCGAGTATAGTACGACAGCCCAACTTTATGGTTTATTTTTGAAGTTAAATTTCTCACATTATACACACATAAAAACTAAGAAAATTAAGTGTTCGTTAACTGAAATCGAGATGAAACCACATAAATGTTGAATAGATTTAAATGTGAAGAGAATGAGGACCATAATGAACGGAGTTTTAATGCTGATCCGTCAGTCATGAAACCCACGCTGAATGAAAACCGGTGTGATGGTGTTTTGGGCATGTATCTAAACTATTTTAATCAAGACATAACAATAGTCAAACAATGGATTATAAAAGTCAATACTTTAAAAGGAAAACTAAGAAAATGGTGTAGTGCTTTTAAAATCAGTATCTAGCATGACTAATAAATTTCTTCAATACTATAAATAGAAAAGTTGAAAAGCAGGTTTGTGTACAAAGAATGGATCACTTGTAGAGAGTTTAGAGCTGTCCACATGACAAAGTTGTAGTTGAGAAAGGTTTTATTGTTTCAGCCACATGGGAACATTTTACCAGGAGAAAGATCAAAACTGTTTTTGTTCACTGTAAAAGTTGCAGACTTTTGGTGTAGACGGMCAAAGTACCAAACCTAACCTTCAACACAAATACGCCCATATTTTTCTACCTTCTGACCATGCTCCACACCTTGTTTCCTGTTTATGGTGCAGTTTTGTTGCAGGCCGGTACTCAAATTGTCTGGCATTTTTGCATTCACCCTTCTGGCCCAGGTGCACCCTGATTTCCGGAACCTTGAGAGCTGTGGTTCCAATCGGGCCATACTGAGACGTCAACTACTGTGGCTCACTGATTGGTTCACTGGCCGGGAGGGTTACGTCACACAAATATGTGAATCATTTGCAGCGACTGTAACATTTGTTTCATTCGTGTTCAACTACACAACAACAGAGATCTATCAACAACAAGAAAGCTAACAAAAAGCTAACATTAGCTTACCATCTTTAGCGTCATCCTGCTGGGTGGTACAGTTAAGATTCCAGACTTTTCCTTCGAGTTTGGTGTAATCCATTATTGTTTTCTTGCAAATACAAGAAAATAAGGTTGTGTGTTTAATTTTATGATGCCACCCATATAGAGGCGACTCTCTGCTCAATGCAGATACAATACAGGCTGGAGTAGAGTAACCCTAATTTACACTACATGCGTTATGGCTCCGCTCCAGTCTGACCTCCGCAGCCAATACGCAYCCATTATAATSAATGAGAGTGTTWAMACTGGCTCCGCACGGTGGCGGTGAGCGGCGGTGAGCGGACGGCGATCCGTCAAAATTAGATTTGATCCTATTATCCCCCGGATTTACACTATATGTGTCTCTGCTCCGCTGCGCTGCGCAGGTCGCAGCTGTTCATTTGTATCTCAATTGCCACATTCCGGCAGAAATAGGATCAAATCTAATTTTGCCAGATTGCCATCCGTTCACTGTCGCCGTGCGCAGCCAGTGTAAACACTCACATTGATTATACTGGGTGCGTATTTGCTGCAGAGGTCAGAGCGGAGCGGAGCTGTAACGCATGTAGTGTAAATTAGGGGTATTTCTGCCGGATGCCGGAGCTGCGCAGGAGTCAATTTTTAAAGATTATGTCACACCAACAGGAAGAGGAATGAGCACAACATCCGTATTTTCAAAATAAGACACTATTAGGTGGAATAATTTGTCGGAATAATGTCGAAATCCCAGCTATATTAATAAATATATGGATATATTTATACACAAACGCTGTCAGAATGTATCGTTCTGTTTGGGAAGCAGGTGGAAACATGTAGCATGAAGCATATGTGTACACACACGATACACGTGGATTTTATTTTGAAATCAGAAGTTTCAGAAAGCTGACAGCGAGACAGTTTCAACATAGATATCAAAAGCCTTTATATCAATGTTTTCAGCTGTGTTTGGAGTTCGTCTTTCACAGAATTAATTATTTTTTGCTGTAACTTCCACATTTATCACTGAATTAATCGAGCGATTTCCTTCCTGCGAGCGGAGCTGAGCGGAGCGGAGGTTGTATAAATAGAGACACAAACGAACAGCTGCGACCTGCGCACCGCAGCGCAGCGGAGACGCATGTAGTGTAAATTCTTGGTAAGGCTGGGCCGTCTGGAGCTGGGGCAATCCCTACAAAGCAAAAACACCTAAAGTTTACTTCAGCATCCGAAAGTTACTTCATCTTCAGGGTGAAGACATGCAGCAACAAAAATATGTGGCATATTTACAGGAACATGTTCAGAAAGGAAAATATAACATTTTTGTTTGGACACAGACTTGGTGTCTTCTTCTGCTGCTGTTCCTGCTGTGTAGTTGTATTGTTTTCTGTTAATGACACCTACTGTTTCAGAGAAGAACTTCGGTTTTCGCTACTCCTGTATGTTTGTATCAAATCGTCAGCGGATCAAATTAAATAAAATGAGCTCAAACTCCACTAAGTCTCATCAAACTGGTTTCCTAAACTTTAATCTGCCAGGTTAGGATGAAAAAAAGTGACCAAATCCACCTTTTATTGACTCTGAAGGATCGTTGGATCCACTGTCCTGAAATAAGTGATGTTTTGTTGGGATGGAGACYAAACATGAATGTTTCTGCAACCATCGGAGCATCACTGACTGATTATGTGAAATAGAAAACCCCGAGGCATGCTCTTCCTTTTAGCGTGACAGGATTCTGTAGTTACACACGAGCTGAAACTAAATGGTCTGAAAATAATCCAGAACAAACACGCATCAGTGTTCCACCAGCCCTCCCCCTCTCCATCACCAGTCTCCTCTAAAAGTTTTATACTTCATGTTTCCTGTTATTAGCCTGTCTTCTCCGAGTCGTCTCCTAACAGCGATCAGTGCCAGTCAGTTCTGATAATAGCCCTGCACACACAGTAATAGACTCACACAACAATGTGTGTGTGTTACTGTGCAGTCAAGCAGAGCTACACCAGACTTTCACTGTGAAGATYACAAAACTTTGCTTCTTTTTGTGTGTAAATGATGCACTTTTCTGTTTTTGCTTTAAWTGTTTGTTTAATGAATGTTGTGTTACTGTTTGTTTCTTTCAGAACTGCTTTAAAGGCACAGTGTGTAGGATTTTGTCAATTCGTTTCGCCGAAATTGAGATAATCACTAATGACAATAATAAAAAACATGTCTAATCATTGCAGACTAAGACCTTGTTTTATT
>NW_013953075.1:292036-294190 GCF_001266775.1 Austrofundulus limnaeus
ATATCAAAGTTATTCAGTGAACATCCCATTACAAGTAAAAAGCGTTGATGTTGACTTTCCGTATCAAATATATTTGCCAAGTATTCACTTGGTATGAGATCAATATCAAAGTCGTAGCACCGCCCACCCTTCGCTGAAAGGAAAACTCCAAGGATGCAAACTGACAGAAAAAAGCACAGATTTTGTCAAAACTCAGGAGAGAAAAAAAACTTTCTGCTCACAGAACAACAACTGTACAACACACTAATAGAATGAAAGTTGTCATATTTTGCTTTTTATTGAGAGAAATGGAGGTGAAGTGGAGGCAGTAGCTGACATGTATTCAGTAAAAGAGACTTATTTGGCCAAAAACCACATGAATTACCTCTGCAGCCTTTGGTCACTGAGCAACAGTCATCATAAAACTCATTTATGGATATATTTATCTGTGTTTTCAGCCTTTTATTTACAGAAATCAGTGTTTCATTATGCAGAGCTGCCAGGTGAGCGCCCCCTCTGGTGGGGGAATAGATAGTCGTGGAATACAAATAAACGAGCCTTTTTTCGTTTCTGTCTTAAAGTAATTTTCTTTTTTGCTATCTGAAACAGAAAATGAAACTCGAATCATTTTTAAAATTTCGTTTATCCTTTTTTGGCACTATGAATGAGAAATGCTTTGTATCTTAATTTTAATTTCAGTATTTTAAAACAAAAATCAAATATTCACTCGTTTCTTGTTTTTTAACACCCGTTTGAAAAATGAAAATCCAATGACCAAAAGATACACTGACCCTTTAAACTCAGTCCAGGCTTTTGGTTGTAATACACAATTTTTGAATTTATAAAGACTTGAAATCTGTCGCAAAATTCAGCAAATAGTTAAACATTTCATGAACTTATTACAGCTTCTGTTTGTAATTGATTACTGTTGTAAAATAATTGGGATGATGCTGTTATAGAGTAAACAACTTTTAAATAAATGAACAACTTACAGAAAACGTTCATTTTAATCTTTCAGCCTTTTATTCTCAGTGAATAAAAGCCATTTGCTACAACATGTTGTGTGAATTGAACAGTGTGCGACCCTTGTGTTTGTGTTTGTGTTTGGTCCCTCAGGCTTTGACTGGAGTCTCCATTTTAAATGGGAGCAGTTGTCGCCTGAGCAGCAGGCCCGCCGGACCGACCCGACCCAGCCAATCAAGTAAGGCGCKCGCGTGAAAGTTGAACTCACCAAGACTTAATGCAGCGTTTAAAAATGTTAACAGGTAAATCTAAAGTTTAATCAGAATGTTCACGAGCTGCGGCTTCTGGCAGCAAACTGCTGATAAATAAACTCTTTAACTGTGAGACGGAGCGACTTATTACCACTGATCTGAACCAGTTTATTGTTATAATTTATTATAGTTTGAGCCTCTGATTGGTGTAAACTTAAAGCTGGGTTTAGATATCCAGGTCCAAAAAATGGGGAAAYGGGGAAGATTATGAAGCAATAAAAATACAGATCTTATAAACTAACATGTAGGAGGAGAAAGTAAAATACAGCAGGTGACCTATTTGAGCTGTTTTTTATGTACACAAAAAAAAAACAGATATTTTACATTTGCTTAAAGGGATCCATGATTAGTTGTACCTTTAGACTTTGTTTAATAATCATATATTTTAACTGTAAAATAAAGACTGTAAAAATACTGTAGGATGTTAAGTTTTGTAAATTTTTAATAATAAGAGATAATGAGATAATTAAGAGCATTGACAGAGAGGAGAAGGTAGAAATGACTCAGCCTGGAACTGAAAATATGGATGAAGGACAACAGAGCTGCTTCATGCAAGAAGAACCTCAGATTAGCCTGTTAGCTTTAGTGTTAGCCCCGATGCTATCACCATATATATGTATTAGCTCAGCGCTACACATTCTCCTCTCGTCACTGAGGTCCTCCATCCACATGACAGAGAGGGGAACACAAAAATGACTCAGCTGCAACTGAAAATATGGATGGAGGACCTCAGTTTAGCTTGTTTGTCGCGCTAGTGCTGAATTAATACATATAAGGAAATATAAACACCACTCAACTYATTTGAGTGGAAATAGTTGACTTAACTTTATTAAGTAAATCCAACATCTGTTTTTTGAGTATAGACAGCTGAAAACCAGGGTTACCACAGTTAACTAAAACT
>NW_013953075.1:295190-296348 GCF_001266775.1 Austrofundulus limnaeus
CCTCACCGCACAGGCTCCATAGGAAATGAATGGAGAGCGAGCGACGTCGCCTCCCGTGTGTCGAGCCCTTTACTACACTGTAAGCACAATAACAATAAAAAATATATAGTTTAACATATTAATATTGAGTTACTGCATTATAAATATTCACAACTGTCAAAGGGAGACTTATAGAGTGTAATACAGTACACTACGTGTACTGTATTACTACGACTGTATTACTACGACGTCCTTCAGTTGACAGACAGTTATCCTGTCAGGTGAACTCCAACATTCTTCTCCTCACAGTCAGTGTAGTGTTCTTCTGGAACATCCCATCAGAGCTGCTGAGCGGTTTGATCAGCCCTGAAAGTCCTGACATGATTACATCCCACCACACACACACACACCTACTATGTCTCGCTATCCTTCTGGGGACTTTCCATTGACTTCCATTCATTTTTTGGAAATTTTTTATCCTAACCCTGACTGTTTACCCAAAATTTAACCTCACAGGTACCAACCTGACCCTAAAACTACCTAAAGGCCTGATGTATTGTATGGCTTTAAACCCCCACAGACCGATATGTTTAAATGCTTTTAAACCGTCTCTTACCGTCCACGTTAAACCACGCTTGTTTTGACTATGCCGAACGACATGTTGTCGTTGCTAAGCTGACACACAGCCTTAGCCTGGCAACGCTAATCCTTAGCGAGGCCGTTTCAACTCCCCGACACACAGCCCAGCCCGCAGAAAACACTGATCGCCGCATCGCTTTGTTCGGTAAACAAGATGGAAAGCAAAAAAAGAGTTTTGCTCACCTTTGTCCTGCGCCCAGACCGCACATCGATTACAAAGGCCTGCTAATACTAGCCGCCTTAGCCCCAACACCGCAGTTTCCTACACGACTTTCAGACAAACGTCGGGGTCACCAAAACCGAAAGAAATATTCGTGTTCAAAGACTGAAGTCAATAGAAARCCACCAATGTTAAATAATATGATTGTTAGACAGAATAAAACCATACAAAACCAGAATTCTGGAGTGAGGGTTTATTGCCACCGCTGACAGAAAACCGCGCACTGCCGGCAAACCAGGAAGTTGATCCATTTATACAGGGTCTTCAATGCCCGCGTTCGCCCCCTACTGACCTACGGCTGAATCACAGGCATTCAGACA
>NW_013953075.1:297348-298942 GCF_001266775.1 Austrofundulus limnaeus
GAGGATATCCCAGGATTCAATGCGCGGGCAGCAAAATAAACTGAGAAATGAAGACGGTGGTATTTTTATTTTTTTAACGTGTCGGCGCAGTTTGGAAATTCACCACGGACCGAATGATTTGTTTTTTAAAAGTAAGTTTAGCAACTTAGCTGATGAAATTTATGCTGCAATAAAATGTTAAATAAAAGAAAATGCAACTACAAGTTACGAGAATAAAGTATTATAAGAATAAAATCATAACATTACGAGAACRAAGTCATAAAATTATGAGAATAAAATCGTAATATTACGAGATTAAAGTCATACTACAAGGCAAAAGTCAATATCCTAGCCTTTACGTGAAAAAGCATGCAGTCATCACTGCATTAAAATGAGGATGTTGACAAGTTGTTCTTTATTGTTTATAAGTAAATAGTTATCTTTTAGCACCCAATTATCAGTAGCAGGACATGGAAATTGTGCAAACAACTATATGATAAACTGAAGCTGTATTGTAACTAGACATGGGTTTTTACGATGTAAAAACAAGTGTGCATTGCCATGTAGCATGAATTTGCCTGCAGCATTGGACTTGCCGAATGAACTTTGACCAAGTTAAAATGTGTTTTCTATACCAGCTTGTGCCTGTCACATCAGCAGGTGTTTGTAATTAAGGTAATTGTGTGACAATATGAAGCTGGAAGAGATTTTTTCTTAAAGTTGCTTTAGCCAGGTTTCGAACCCTGACCTCCCACATGAAAGTCCTGACATAGACCATTAGACCAATGGTGTTGTGGCAGAAGGTGGTGGCAGGGGTTGATTTGTATGTGTGCAGAAAGAGGCCACATTGCCAATACAATTATTTACACTAAACTGTATAATATCACAACAATAGAGCAGTATTAAGACAATATTATAGTAAAACATCAAAATACAATCATATTAGTATTGTAAACACTGAACTATAGAGATTAAAAATTAAAAAACGATGGTGCAGTACCAAGTTGAGTACAGCTGGGGGCAGTATTGGACCATTACAAGGCCCCATTGACTACATTATATTTGGAATAAACTTTAAACATTAATATTTCAAAAACTACAAGTAGTACAGGCAGCAAAAGGCAAAGCAATCATTTGGCACAGGACCTTTACAGATAGAAATTACAATGGCAGCTGTAGGACAAAGTATGCAGGAGCATTGGACTTTCAGAATGAACTTTGACCAAGTTCAAATGTGTTTTCTATACCAGCTTGTGCCTGTCACATCAGCAGGTGTTTRKAATTAAGGTAATTGTGTGACAATATGAAGTTTGAAGAGACTTYTGTTAAAGTTGCAGTAGCTGGATTTGAACCCTGATCTCCCGCATGAAAGCCCACAGTGCTCATCATGAGACTATAGATGATGTGGCAGAGGACAGTCCCAGGGATTGGATTGTATGTATACAGAAAAAGTTTACCTTGCCAATGCAATTATTGACACTTAATTGCAATATATTACAGCAATAGGACAACATAAAKACAGTATTACAGTAAAACACCAAAATACAATCATATTAATATTGTAATCACTGAACTACTGAGTTTAAATATTATGAAACTATGGTGCAGTACCATA
>NW_013953076.1:0-3010 GCF_001266775.1 Austrofundulus limnaeus
GGAACAAGTGGTCAGTGTCAAGGTGATACAGATATAAGTATTCCACAACAGCACCTTGGCTGTCCCCGTCCTTGTGGTGTTTGGTGTCTTCAGCATCCAGGTGAGCCATAGCCTTTGTCTCCTCTGATACAGCTGTCAGAACTGGAAGAGCTTTCAAGTATTTCTCCATGGCTGCTGGCTTCTGACTGATGCCAGTGAAGAATTTCGTCTTGGCATCACGGTTGTAGGTTTTTTCAAGTGCCATGTCTGTCCAGACACCATTGAACCTTCCCTCTATTTGACATAAAGTGAACCATCTATCCTTGAATTCCCTATAGATGTTTGGAGCCAGTGTAGGCAAGTTTCACATAGCTTCTAGGTAGTGGGGCAGACAGGATACATACTTGCAGTTGCCAGCAGCTACAAGGTATGGCACCATCTTTTCCACTTCAGACAAGTGTTCTTCCCACAGACCTGCACGTTCAGCATGGATGAACCGTCTAAGAATCATCACCATATCTATGTACATTAGCCATAACTTTGCAGTAGGTGAGGTACGTGCTTCATCAAACTTGGCTATCAAATATGAAAGCTTTTTCAGTTGGTCAGTTGCATCAGCACACACAGAAGTTGCCTTCGCTACATAGTCTTCTGACAGGGCATCTAGGAGTAGCTGGACATTTTTGCTAAGCACACGCATGTACTCCAGGTCCTTCTCTTCATCAACCAACCATCTGGCAAAGGCTTCCCAGTGCAGGACAAACATGGCTGCATACACCATAGTGTGGGCATGCAGCATTGCATAGTAGTCTTTTCCACTGATGATTTTGTTTGCTGTTCCACGGAGACAGACATTAGCTTTGACCATGATGTCTTCGATTCCAGTGGATTGCATCAAATGTCCAATGGCCCCAAGGAAATTCTGAGCAATATGGAAGCCACCCAGGCACAACATAAGTTTGGTATATTTCTCTTTGTTTGTCTTTTGCAGACTCAGAACCACCTTATAGATTGCTTGCATGTGATGAAGGCATACTCTTGACCAAGTTTTCTTGACACATCCATGCAGTACTGAACAGACTGTTCAACTACATCTGAGTTTGTTGGAGACTTGGGGAAGATGGGACCATAGCTGATTACAGTTGCAGGGGTAGTATGTGGGATGAGAAAGGCTTGGAATGAACACCGTGCTGGAGCAGGGCAACTTGGTTTCAAGTCCTCCAACAGTACAGTAGGACAGCTATGTATCAAATGCCAAAGGATGCTCAGGTGGTCAAGAGGTTCTGCTAGACACAGAGAAAGCTTAGGCTCTGTTTCAACTCCAACCAGGGAGCAACTCTTTTGCCGATCTTTTAGACTGAGGTGGCTTTCCTTGCTTTGAAAAGGCTGAGAAGATTCCAGTGCTGTTTGGCGGTTTTTCAATAGAGGTAAACTAACTGTTGGTGTGGGGTCTTCATTTGGATTCTTGTACTGGAATATGATGTGTGTTGTGCTGTGCAGTGTTCACCCGTCCTTTGTGTACTCTTGGAAGTCAAGGTTATCAAATGCAACCTGTGTGAATTGTCCAACCTTTAAGGTTCATTGGTATGAAGGCATCATATCTAGTAGTCTGCTGTTCAACTGCCATTGCCATTGCTGTAATATATCTCTGTGCATGCTGTTTCCAAATCTATTTAGGAGTGGCACAGTCAACTTGCTTCTGGTTTCCTTAAGGATGTGCAAAGCTGTACCAATGTGTTTTGGTGTTTGGATCTTGCTAACTGCTTGGCAAACATCCTGAGCAAGGTTGAGAACTTGTTCTTGCTGCTTGGGACTGATTTTCACCTGTCCATCCTCACCCAACTCTGGAGATGCATCTGTTATTATCCATGCCAGATGGTTATACAGGTACTCTTATACAGCCTACTCTTTGGGATTCCTCTTTATATGATATCTCTAGTGTCAGTGACGGGTCTTTAGTCATACTGTACTTCCAGGCATCTGGTGACTTTCACTGGCTTGAGAAATCCTGGCTTCTCTTGCTTCCTTCAGGGCCTGCTTATGTTGGTCCTGGATCTCCTACCGTATTCTCTTTGCAGTATGGTAAGAAGAGACTATGGTGTCATCTGGTGTCAACTCATCATCACTTTCTTCTTCATATTCTGCCTCTTCAGTCTTCTTAAGTTCCTTCAACTTTGAAAGCATGCAGCCAACATTCATTTCTGCTGAGCAAATCAGGGTGGAGCATCCTTTCTGTGGCACAACCATAAGTTTACAATTACCACCTGCTTCATAGTGCCTTCTAAGGCGGGCAGTCAAGGACTGAGATCTGAATGAAGTAACATTGTAAACTCTGTGGCTTATCAAGTATTTATGGAATTCATCCCTTAAAGCAGTAACAAAGAATATGGCATTTTCTTTGAAAAGGGGATCATCTATCCGAGATATATGTTGGTTCAATGCAGCATCATACGGTGTGGTGGCAGTACTAGTCTTTTCATTCAGTGAACGCTTTATCAAGTAGTTGGTCATGCATTCCTTCTGGTACCGGAAGTCTTCTGCAATCATATCAATACACTTGTCTCTATCAGGGCCATAAATCTTGTGTAATATTTCATTTTCTTTTTTTTTACTTTTTTATTTTTTTAATAAGGATGGCCTCCCTTCTCCCCTTATAGCCATCCCCTCCACACCATTATGTTTTTATTTTTTTGTGAAGAGAAAATAGAGAGAGAGAAAAACGGAGACAGAAGTAATTAGAAAGATAGAAAGACTGAAATAGCGATTAGGATTATATTAAATATACACCAACAAAACACAGGACCACACACCCAACATCTGTCCGCTCACCTGAAAAATAAATAGATAAATACATGGAAGGCATATAAAAAATATACACATACCCATACATATATAAAGATATACATACATACATGCCTACATTCATAAATATTGTCTGTATATACACATAGATATATATACACACTCAGTGACCAGTCAGAACCCCCCGGATCAGAGCACCTGTTTGTGAGCAGTTGTGAACATGCGTGTA
>NW_013953076.1:5156-15173 GCF_001266775.1 Austrofundulus limnaeus
CCCAAGCCCCCCCGCGCCCACCCCCGACCTGCCCCAGCACGACCAGGCAACCGGACCAGCAACCCATGACCGCCGCCGCAAACAGGTCTCTATCAGGGCCATAAATCTTGTGTAATATTTCTTCATTTTCAAGTTTGTTTGCTTTTGCCCATACTGCATTCTGTCTATCATAAGTGGTGATCAAAATTAGGGATCTGTTCCCCTTGGTTGTGCGTGCTCTTCCACAAATGAAGCACTTTTCCTTGTGTTTAATGGGTCGTGGCGTTGACATCTGTGTTTTTTTTAGTAGGTCTGCTGCTGTCTGGCTCAGGATTATGTTCTGCTTCAGATGAAGTGTCTTCTGGCCTTTCAGCTTTTTTCCTCTTCTGGTTGACGGTTTTACGATTTGTGTACTTTGCACAACATTTTGTGTGCCACAAAGCATTTCTCCCCAGAAAGTCACACTGAGGTTGTAGCTCATTGTCAAGTCTATACGAGACATCATCCCTTCTGTTGGTCACAGCATATAGGAGGGAAGGGTAGCCTTGATTTGTCAGTATAAATGGTACTGAGCAGTTTTCCCTCCACCTGCTTGGTTGAGAACTCAGGCTCCATCCTGTACTCTTCACTCCAGTACATTCTACTTCTCTCCAATCTTCTACTATTCTCCTCTTTTATTTCTCTTCACTATTCGCTTCCCTCTTCTTCTCTCTGCTATTTTTCTCTCTTGTTCAGTCTTGCACTCTCTTCTCTGTTCCACTTCACTTTACTATTCTTTCCAATTCTATGCAATGAAAAAAAAATGGAAAAAAAATGACCATCTTCACACTTTATATCCCTAAATTTAAAATATAGGATGAATGGATAAAGTGGGACATTGGGTAAAGTGGAACAGTTCAGTTTGTGCCTCTATATATTTTAATTTGTGTCCTTTTTTAACCTACAGTTTATGCTGACTTAATCATTTCAGTGTTTTAAATAAAATATTTTTGTGGAAATCACTTTAATTTCTGAGATGTTTAAGTCACCAGTAAAAACATGAAGTGGGCAGAATGATAGCACTTTGACCTGAATGATGTTAAAAGGTAAAATAAATTTAAAACTAAAATACTGTTTGATTCAAAAAATATCTATCTGTTAAAAAATAAACAGTGTTCGTTACCCTTTACCTCTTCAGATCTAATACCAGTTAATAATGACATGTGAATGTTTGAGTGAGCCATACAAAACCAATCGGACACAGCTGTGGACTGTTTAGCTTTTTTATGTGCCTTCCAGCAGGCATCAGCCAAGCAGTCCCCAGAACCCGGAAACACCTCCAGAAAACAAACCTCTTCACATCCTGACTCTGCCTTATGACATATGCTAAAACGGGCAGGCTACCTCTATATGGAGTCAAAAATGTCAGACATTATTCCTCACCCTAATGTTTGATCATGCTTCTTATATGTGTTGTTTTAAATCAGACATGTATCTAACTAAAAGCTTCCTGAGTGTGTGGAACCCTGATCAAGAATCCCACAACCCAGTCTGCACATAAAATCTCAATTCAATCAGAAATAAAAAAATATTACTGTTCACCTAATAAAAGACTATACAATGTGTAGTGTCTTTATAAATCAGTAGTAAACAACCCCAATAAATTCCTTCATATCAACAGTATACATTTTGAATAAAAATGCAAAAAATTATGAGTATTTTCTTCTTACTGTTTATTATACAAATTGTTTTTTTTTTTGTTTTTTTTACTTTACCAATAGTGCCTTCAAAAATGTGACTTTAAGGTAACCTGTGTTTGAGGGAGAACTCTGGATTTTTTGTTTAGAATTTCAATTTTTTTTTCATTCTATGATCTAAAGATCCTAAGGTTTTTGAAAATGTATAAGATTAAATACTCTGGCACTTCAATTAAAACATAAACATATAATCTACATTTTAAAAACGTGTCCCTCTTTACCCATATTCACCCTACCCTACCATGTTAACAGCTAGCCTTGTCATTCCAAACTAAGCTAAGCTAACTTAATAAGATACATAAGATAAGACAGATAAGATAATTTACTAAATAAACTAATTTCTTATTATAAATTAAGAGCTTTATTACTCCCTTTGTAATGTTTATGTGATACATGCTTAAAATTCAGGCTTCCACTTCCAGGTGGCGCCATGTTGTAGAAGGCAGGAGAAAAGAATGCTCTGCGGAACACGATTAAAACTAGCGTTTAAATGGTAAATGGTACTGAACTTATAGAGCGCTTTTCAAGTCCCTCCAGACCCCAAAGCGCTTTACACTAACAGACATTCACCCATTCACACTCACATTCACACACTGATGATGGCAAACCACACTGTAGCCACAGCTGCCCTGGGGCACACTGACAGAGGTGGGGCTGCCATGCATCGGCGCCACCGGACCCTCTGACCACCATCAGTAGGCAAGGTGGGTGAAGTGTCTTGCCCAAGGACACAACGACTGAGACGGCTGGATGGGGGATCGAACCAGTGACCTTCTGGTTCCAGGACGACTCCCCTAACCACTCCGCCACAGCCGCCCCAAGGTAAAAACAAGGTAAAAACAGTAGAACATTAAGAAAACTCGCTCTTAAAGTTATATAGAACACCCATGGAAAATATGGTTAAGAAGGGAAAGAATACGGAAGAGAAAAGTGCAAAAGAAAAGAGTACCGGAATGTCGAAAGCACAGAGCCATGAAGCGGAACACTCAGACCCGCCGAACGAGGACCGCGACTCGGCCATACTTCTCGAGCTACGAGGGCTGCGAAAAGAACATGCAGAAGCGGTATCAGACAACAAAAGAGCACTGACGAGGCTCGAAACGAGCATTGGAGAGCTCATGGTCAGGACAACGTCCCTGAAACAGAAGGTAGAGAGGAGGAGAGACTGGGGAATAACGAAGACAAGATGACCTTATGGAGCGAGCGGCGACATTTCTGCTTCGGGAAACGACTAAACCATCAGAGAAATATAATGACTTGGAGTCGAGGATGAGGCGCAATAACATAAGAATCCATGGCATTCCCGAGGGAGCAGAGAAAAACGACACCGTCATGCTGATCTGAGGGCACTCCTGGAGTGAGAAATCATCTGTAGCGACATTGTGACAATGGTTAACATATGTAAGTAGATATATAAGTTTATAGAGAGAGTAATTGTCATAATTTGCAAAGAAAGTAGTGTGATATTTGTTTTAGTAAACAAAACAAAAAAAAAACGCTAGTTATAAAACAACGTACTAGATTACAAGATAATCGTGTCCACTAGAGAGTAAGATCAAGGAGTTTTAGTCTTAGGGCTTTAGACAACTACTAGAAAGTTGTTGATGCACACAGTGCTTGTTCGTCAGAGAGAAGGCCACAGCTCTCTGATGTTGGGACTCTTGGAAGACGTTTGTTCATGTTCCAGTTTTGGGGTTCTTGTCCCAATAAGTGTGTTTATATTATGTTTTTGTTTTTCATTTTAGGTTAAGGTTTTGTCCTGTGTAGTATACTTTTCGTGTCAAAGAGGTGTCAGGTACGGCGTAGCTCCAGATATGGTAGTAATATGAATGGGCTAAATATAGTATCTTATAATGTTCATGGCCTGAACCATCCTATTAAACGAAAGAAGATTCTGACTCAACTAAAAAATCTACAGTGCTCAATATCTTTATTACAGGAGACACGCCTAACTGAGAACGAACACAAAAAGTTGAAAAGGGAATGGGTAAGTCGGGCATTTTATGCTTCATTTGGTAAAAGGCGGGGGTAGCAATTTTAACGAAAAAAGGGATATTATTTGAAGTTGAAAAAGAGATCAAGGATAAAGAAGGAAGATATGTGATGATTGTAGGATGAATCGGTGATATGACAGTTTCAGTAATAAATGTATATTTCCCAAATGAGGAGAAAGACAGTTTCTTGAAAGAAATAGTCAATATAATAATTAATGATGCAAATGGAATGATATTGATGGGGGGAGACTTTAATATGGTTCAAAATAACATACTAGATAGATATCCCTCTGATAACGGGCCACAAATAACAAAATCTAGAATGTTGAATAATATTACTAAAGAGCTTGGTCTTGTTGATGCTTGGAGAAACACCAACCCCCAAAAGAGACTACACTTTTTACTCAAACCCACACAAAAGCTATTCTCGAATAGATTATCTATACATATCTCAGCCACATATACATAAGGTATTAAAATGTAACATAAAAAATATAACTATAATTGACCATGCACCTATAAGGCTAACTTTAAATATAAATAAGGAATCCTGTTTCAGATATTGGAGAATGAATGTTTCAATCATGTCTAATGAAAATACGGTCAAAGAAATCAAGGAGTCACTTAAGGAATACTTTGAAATAAATGACAATGGGGAAGTTTCACCAACAATATTATGGGAAGGAGGAAAAGCAGTGATAAGAGGGAAAATYATAGAAATATCATCCAGAATGAAAAAAAAAAACTAGAATGAAAGAACAAAAGGAGTTGGAAAATAAGATCAAAGAACTGGAAAGGGAGCACAAACTAGGAAATAAAAATGTAATAGGAGAGCTTAAAAAGACAAAAGATAAGCTAGAGGAGATACTAACTGTTAAAGCAGAAGGTTCTCCACGCTTTACAAATCAAAGATATTATGAAATGGGCAACAGGGCAAGTCGCCTCTTGGCATTCCAACTTAGGAAAGCCCAAGTAAATAGGCATGTCCCCAAAATAAAACACCCATCAACTATGCAGACTAAAACACAACCCAAAGAAATAGCTGATGCATTCGCAGACTATTATAAAAAAACTATATGATGACTCAGACAGAGATACTCAGGATGATGAAACATCCTCTTTTCTCAAAAGAATTAACCTCCCAACTTTATCAGAAGAGTCGCTAGAAATGACCCGACCTATAACCTCACAGGAAATTCTGAACGTTATTAAAAAACTCAAAAACAATAAATCCCCTGGGACAGACGGACTGCCAGGGGAGTTTTCCAAAACATTTAAAGAAGAACTAACGCCAGTATTATGTAAGGTGTTTAACTATGCACTAAGGGCAGGCGACCCCCCTAAAACATGGTCTGAAGCCATTATATCTGTAATCTATAAAGAGGGTAAAGACCCAGCTATATGAGAAGGATATAGACCCGTGAGTTTATTATGCAATGACTTAAAAATACTAACAAGTATAATGGCAGAAAGAATGCAAAAYCATATAGCTAAATTGATCAACCCAGACCAAACGGGATTTATTCCGGGCAGGCAGGGAGCAAACAACATTAGAAGGACACTAAACGTGATGTCATATACAAAATCTAAATCACAACCCTCCCTCTTGATTAGTTTGGATGCCCAAAAGGCTTTTGACAGGGTGAAATTGAGTTTTCTATACCAGACATTACTGAGATTTGGATTTTCACAACAATTTGTTGAATGGGTGAAAACAATTTATAAAAATCCAAAATCCCGAATTCGAATTAATGGATATTGTTCAGAATTTTTTGATCTTAAGAYAGGAGTCAGACAGGGGGACTGTCTGAGTCCTCTACTATTTGCGGTTAATATTGAACCAATGGCAAAAGCAATAAGACAGAATAAACAAATTCAGGGAATAAAAGATGAAGGAGGGGTGGAACATAAAATATCATTGTTTGCTGATGATATATTAGTACTCTTAACAGAACCACTCCAATCAGTGCCAGCTCTATTAGAAAGCCTTAAAGAGTATGGGAATATTTCTGGATATAAGATTAATGAAAGTAAGTCGGTAGCAATGATGTTATCAGGTGAATGCCCAATGCAACTAAAAGAAAAAGTAAAGTTCAAATGGACCAATAAAGGGTTTAGATACTTGGGTATAATTATCACACCTCAAACTTCACAATTATTCAAAGCTAATTATGAGAAGCTGAAGAAGGAAATTATAAAAGACCTGGAAAGATGGGAGATCCTACCACTAACCCTCGGGGGGAGAGTGGAAACAATCAGAATGAATATCTTACCAAGACTATGTATTCCAATCACTCCCAGTTTCCATTCCCAACTCCTTTATCAAAGAGATGGATAAAAGAATATCAAGGTTTGTATTGGCAAAATAAAAAAGTAAGAATTAAACTTAAAATACTTAAGTCCTCAAAGAGTAATGGAGGGTTAGGTTTACCTGAATTAAAGAACTATTACTGGGCTGCTCATTTGAGAGCCATAGCTCTATGGTTAGCAAAGGATCATGAGACAATATGGGTAGATATGGAGCAAAGAGCCTGCCCAAACCTGTCCCTAGATACACTGCCCTTTACAACAAAGATGGTTCAAAGAAATCTCAAAATTAAAAACCACTGGGTCAAGGAAACAATTAACATTTGGTCAAGAATAAAAACGAAATTTAATTTTCCTGACTCTATATCGAAAATTTTAAAAATAGCTAAGATTCCAGATTTTATCCCAGCTTCTATGGATGCAGGGTTTGAGAGATGGAAAAAAGGAGGACTGGTATTTATAGCACAGCTCTTTAAAGGGTCAACAATGAAATCTTTTGAACAAATTCAAAAGGAATTTAATCTACAAAAAACTGATTTTTATAGATTTCTACAACTTAGACATATCCAGAATCATAGTGACTGGCAGAAACTTTCAGCAGACATGACCAAGACGGAAGAAATCCTATTATCAACAGCAAAAGGTGAATCAAAAAAGGCCTCGTCTCAAAAATATACAAAAGCCTGCAATATGACTCCAATGTTAACAATAAAGAAATTAAGGAGAAATGGGAGTTGGAGGCTAATATAATAATAGCAGATGAGGTTTGGGAGGAAACATTTAGCTCTGGACACAAATTAACCAACAGTCCGACATGGAGGGAGTTTGATTGGAAAGTTAAGATGCGTTTCTTTAACTCTCCAATCATCACATCTAATGATATGCTAAAACATCCCAGCTTTGTTGGAGAAATTGTGGAAAGGTGGGGGATTTTACTCATATATTTTGGGATTGCCCGAAGATGGTCGAGTTTTGGAAAAATGTCCGAACAGATATAAAAAGTATTTTGGGCTTTCAATTAGATCTGGATATATCTGTCTATATTCTAGGAATAATACCCTCTGACATGATCAACAAAAACAATAAATACCTGATCAGAGTTCTGCTTCTGATTGCAAAAAAGTGTATAACAAATAATTGGTTAAGACCACAACCTCCAAATATTGCACAGTGGCGAGATAGGATTAAAAAAGTCTATATAATGGGAAAAAACAACATCAAGACCACAACTTAAGATGGGGACCTTTGAAAAAAGATGGAGACCTATAACTAAATTCATAATGTAACCTCGACACCTCTATTTATCTTTTTTTGTCTTGTTCGTGTACTTTTCAAATTTTGTTTGTATAATCACTATTATGTACCTTCATTACTTGAGTTTGTATTCTCTGTATCTCTACTGTGTGTATATGTTTATGTAAAACAGTTACTGAAAATAAAAAGTTTAAAAAAATTCAGGCTTCAGTACCCTCAAGTTACACTGCTATATCATTAGCTTATTAGCATGCTAATTGACACATATGATTAGGTAGCTAGGGTACTGATAATAACTTATAAAACACCCTTAAATTAGATCTAATCACAAATAGATGCATTTAAACCATAGACATAAACAAAAATAATAAGTTGGAAATAAAACAAAACATAAAACTTACCTCAAATCAGCTACAGTCACTTCATTACATCACAGCTGTATCTGTCTACATCTCTTAAAGCAACAGTACATATTTTCTTGTCATTCCAAATTAGAGTAAAAAAAAGCAACAGGCAGCAAATTCTAATTTTGTTATAAAACAATATTTTTCTTTTTCCAATTATAAAATTCCATGGTGTTAGATATCCAAGATCCATAAAATCTGCCACAATGCATAGCTACCCACTAGAAACTCATCAGTGAGTAAAACTTTACTAGATTTACTTTTAATAATATTTCTGTATTTATTTCAGATTTAGTCAGTCATAAACTTAGCTCTTATCTGTGTTTAAAAGAGGATCTGTTAAAACACTCAAAGTTAAACATGAAACGTCAAAGAGCCACCATAACTCTCAAAATGAGTTTGACAGCCTTTGTATAGAGAGTAAGAACTTAATAATACATCCTCACAATCACGTTCTCTCTGACCATTTTTGATGAGTTTACTGTACATGAGAGTAAATTTCATTATAGTAGATGCTTATCAGAGAATGTTGTAGCTAAATTGAAAGAATCTCTTCCATTTTCATTTTCCTCTGTCTTGCAGAAGAATGTAACGGAGAGCAGCAACTTAGACGGCCTTGATGACAATATTGCATCTTTAATGCAAATCTCTTTTGATAAAATTGCTCCTCTAAAAAGGAAAGTAATTGATCCTTGGTTTAATTCAGAATTGCACACTTTAAAATGGGCATCTAGAAAACTAGAAAGAAAATGGTGCTCCGCTAACATAGAAAAAATTTCCTTTACTTGAAGAGATAGCTTGGTAATATATAAGAAAGCCTTTTGTGAAGCTAGAACTGTATATTAATAGTTAATAAAAGAGATTAATTTTTTTTGCTCAGTACTGTAGCTGAACAGAAAATTAACTAATGAAAAGTCCTATACTGTATCTCTGTTGAGCCATGTATCTGTATAACTCTATGTAGTGATGACTTCATGTGATTCTTTATACATAAAATTATTTTAATTAGAGGTAAAATTTGTGCCAATCTTTCTGGTACTGCCTCTGATTCTGTCAGATGAGGCAGCTTTAGTGTCCATAGAACCTGATTTGTGTTTGGACCGTTTTTGTCCTGTTGAGCTCTCTGAATTATCTAAATAATAGCTTCATCCAAACCATCAAGTCTGCTAGATCCCATCCCAATCAGACTGTTCAAAGAAGCATTTCCCTTAATTAATATCTATATTTTAGATGTACTTAATTTATGTTTAATGAATGGTAATGTGCCACAGGGCTTTAAGGTTGCTGTAATTAAACCTTTACTTAAGAAACCTGATCTTGATTCAGGAGTTCTGGCCAACTACAGATCTATATCTAATCTCCCATTCATCATAAAAATTCTTGATAAAATAGTTGCAAATCAGCTATGTTAACATCTGGATAGAAATAATCTATAGGAGGAGTTTCAGTCAGGGTTTAGAGCTCATCATAGCACAGAAACAGCACTGGTGAAAGTTACTAATGATATTCTCATGGCTTCAGACAGTGGCCTTCTGTCCATTCTTGTCCTGTTAGATCTCAGTGCTGCATTTGATACATCTGATCACAATAATTCATTAAAGAAGCTTGAATTTGATATAGGTGTTACAGGAACAGCTTTAAAATGGTTTGTCTTATTTAATTGACAGATTCCAGTTTGTTAATGTTAATAATGAATCTTCTTCTTACTTGGAGAGATAGCCTGTTAATAAATAAGAAAGTCATGGAGTTTGAACTGGATATAACCTTAAAATTATTTTCTTTCCACTGTCTTACTGCAAGAGACAACCACCAGATGTCAGCAAGTATGAAGTTTTTAGCATTACAAGCAGCTGGTGTAATATTGTTGCTGGAGTAAAGCTACTCTACTTTGAAAGGAAAAAAGTTTTTAAATCCAGTTTTCACAACGTTATAAAAGTTTTTCCTTCAGAATCGTTCAAATTAGAATTCCCTTTTGGCGTCACAGAGACTGGGTTAAATGGCTGAAAACTAAATATGACATTTGTACAGTTTGAAGAATCACAGTAACCTTTTCACAGAGAGAGCAGTGATGACGACCAAATACCAAGTCACTGACTTGGCAACTGAACCATTGAATGTGTGGTTTGTGAAACAGGACCCCTGTGTAAACTAGCCCAGATTCCTGGGTCTGTATAAATATGTCATTCTAGGATTTCAGTAATTTGTGGTTGTGGTGTTTTGTTGCATTTCCATACATGGATGTATACTAATGACTAATACTTGAATTATCAGCATTTAGATTTAGTTTTAATGCTTTATTTTTTAGAATTTTGGACACACACACACACACACACACACACACAC
>NW_013953076.1:16024-22989 GCF_001266775.1 Austrofundulus limnaeus
CTATCTATCTATCTATCTATCTATCTATCTATCTATCTATCTATCTATCTATCTATCTATCTATCTATCTATCTATCTATCACCAAGTCACAACAAATATTGTCTCAGGGCACTGTGCAAGCAAAAGACCCCTTGACTATAGAGTGCAAGAGTAGAGTAGAATTGCTGTAGACACTTATTAGCCAAAGGAGAGTCAGACAACCATCCAGTCAGCCATGGGATAAACTTAAGCAAAAAGCAGAATAGAAATAAAGCCTTAAAGAAATTGCCCTTCACCTTTCATGCAAGAGTTTTACATGATCATCCTATTTTAATAAACAAAGTTTTAAATATTTTTGGTCAAACCTTAAAAATAACAACACATGCTCAGAGCATGTTGTTTTATGATTTATTAGTACACCTACACTTCTTATAACAAACTTTATTATAAAGAAATTCACACGTTCTTCTGTTTAAGGAAACAACGTCTCTGTGTCAATATGAGACCACACAAATAAGTCAGTGACTTCAAGTTGATTTGGCCATAAACAAGATTATTTTTTACAGAATCAAAATAAATCACTAATATACACACAACTTATTGTGAATAATCAAATTTTGTGGAGAGTTAAAACATCAACAACAATCAGTATGCGTCCTCACTAATTAACTGTCGATATGACAGCTCTAACAGAAACAGCAGAACTTCAGGTTGTAGGTCTTAGTAAACCAGATGTTTGCAGGTACATTAAACTTAGATGGCTATGTAGAAGGAAAAGAGGACTGTTAGCCCTAACGTTTTAACTTATCAATATGTGAGAAAAACCAGAACGAACACTAAGTGACATGGCCTCGAATTTGTTGTTAGTAACAGGTGGAAGTTTAGAAGTTTTGTCTAGGGCACTGCCATAAATCTGTTAAAACATCTGCACATGCACAGAAAAACAAGTTCAGACCGTGTTGTGTTCCGTCCTTAAGCAGGATTAATACTAAATGACAAGAACTAGGTTTTAATGAAATAGAAGTGAATTATTTAAACTAAAACAAAACAAGATATGATGCAGTTTACTTGGCATCTGAAAATACATTTCCTCAAAGGTATTTTTAATCTGAAAGGAGCTTCACTGAGTGAGAACAAATGTTGAGAGTTCAGAAGCTAGGTTTCACTTTCACTTTGACCCGAGAGCCTGCAGAAGTCATGGGTGGGGTGTGTGTGTATTCGTTTGGGGTGGGGGTGTGCTCTGCCATGAGGAAGTTCGGCTTAAAGACACGTCCCAGGGGCATTTCTGGTACCAAAAAGCGTTTCTGGTCCCCACATGTCATTTTGCTCCTCAGCATGTCTTCCTAAAAACGCTGCAGAATTTCTCAAACATGCATGAATGAGTCAAAGCACGGCTTTGGGCATGTTTTTTATGAGAGTATAACATTATAACATGATATAAAACTCTAAAAATTTGATTTTACATGATATTGCCCCTTTTAGGGTTTTATGAATAAAGTAGTTTGTTATTAGATTTACACTTTTGTCA
The DNA here is from genome assembly GCF_001266775.1 of Austrofundulus limnaeus. Taxonomy (NCBI): domain Eukaryota; kingdom Metazoa; phylum Chordata; class Actinopteri; order Cyprinodontiformes; family Rivulidae; genus Austrofundulus; species Austrofundulus limnaeus. The sequence goes on from NW_013953076.1 coordinate 17,533, forward strand.
AATAAAAATCTAAAAAAGTCTAAAAATCCCAAACAGAACTGACCTCATGTCTGTATTCAGCTTGTTTCCTGCTCTGAGAAAAATCTCAAACAGATTTTTTACAGAAAGGTTACGATCTGAAATAAAACAAAAATATGTACTGTATGTACTGTAGGTTCATGGTACTTAAGCAATTACAAAAATTTCATTTGTGCTGTTTGATATTATTTGGACATTTTAGACAAATTAAAGAATATGCTTCACTATATTTATAATGCTGCAATATGTTCATGTAATGATTTAATCTGTTTCGGTGTAACTAAGAGCAGCAACTCTGACGTCAGTAAATTACACCTAACTTGCTTACAAACAAAATGTCTTCTGAGAGAAGTGGTTGGTGAGTTGTTACTGAAACACCAAAAAGTCTAATAATGCTAAATAAGTACAGAACTGGGATTTTAAAATTCAAGTGTTTCAATTCGAGAAAGTAAGTCAAAGCTTTTCTATTATTACAAGTCTACTGTACAAATGTGTTTATGTGCATGAAGGTGAGCATATGCTGAATTTTCTTATACATTTTTTGTAACTTAGTGTTTTTATTGAGCTTTATGGATTGCATAATAAAATCTACTGAATACTTTCAAATAGGAGGCTGGTCAGCTTCAATAAAATTACCACAATGAGACAGACAAATAATGATTCTCTGAATAAAACATCTATGTTCAAGCCTTCATTGTATTAGCTGTATGCAAAGGCTTTTAGAATACAAGAATATGTTTTAATAAATTAAAGAATGCGTGACCCCCTCTACCTTTATTACAAGAATGTTTAAGATAATCTGAGGATTAGAAATCACTCAGTCTCAGCTACTACTGTACTCACTTCAGCTCAAAGCCTGTAAAACTGAATGAGTCAGTCTGATGTATCCAGGGGTCAGTTAATTTGAACCTGAATTCACTCCAATGTTAATAAGCTGTAGACGTACTTTCAGAGTTTCWGTAAAATCTGTTCAATGGTTGTTGATGAGATATTTTGCTAACATGACAAACAAACACACATACAAACAAGGACCAAAACAATGTCATCCTTTTGCCTTTAATAATAATTTTTCATCATTCAGTCTGGATAATGATGCAGCCTAAAAACATGTACATCAGCCGTTTGATTAGTTCTCAAAGAATCCCAACATCAGACCAATAAAAACTATTTGTGCTTATTTTAGAAAAAATACACATAATAAAGATTTTATTTTTTAATGTAATTTTTTTGTATTTTACACCCTTTTTATGCAAAACTTACAAATCGACTAGATCTACAAGTGTTTCATTTTTTTGAGCTAACTTCAAGATGGCTGCCACGTCCACTGAGTAAATTGAGTAAAATTTACAAATACTGAGTTAAAGTTTACTGTGATAGCTGATAATCTTTTCCCAAATATACTCTGAGCACTAACCAATAACTGTTTGTTTAAACATTTCCATTCAATTCTGCTTCTCTGTTAGTAAAATATCTCATGAACCACTTGGTGGATTTTAATGAAACTTTCACAAAATTATCAGTGGGTGTACAGTAACAACTGATACACTTTTGGACTTTTTTGAAGATGGCTGCCAAAGCTAATCAGCCTTCACCAAAACAACAATGGTTATTACTCAGCCAGCTGTAACTATATTAAGCATTAATTATCTGTGGTGAGAGTAATTCACAACACTTAGGAGTAAAGGTCATAAGGTCTTGTTTAAACCTCTGGCATGAAAGTGGGCAGGTGACAGTGGCGGCTGGTCAATAATGGGCGCTAGGGTGAGCCCCACCACTATTTTTGGTACACAAAAAAATAAAACATTATAAATGTTACAAAAAATATTGCATATATGTTTTCTGATAAGTAAAATAAATAATTTAGAGTTATTGATGTGTAAACTTTCATTTTACTCATGAGCTTTTTCGTGTTGAGTCACTTCCGGGTCACGAGCGGTTCGGCGCCCCAGAGTCCCATAGACAATTCATTGTAAGATTTTGGACATGCGCAGTAAGTCCCCAATGCAAAAGATGAGAGTGGCCTGTGGTGCAGCTCATCACCGCCCCTCAGCTGATCTCTGGTAGTGGGTCCACCCTGTCGATGACTCAACGTCATATTAATGCAGCAGCCAGCAGGACTTCGGGAGGCGAATTTTGGAGAATAACAAACAAGAATGAATTGGAGAAAACAACACCGTAAATCTCACATCTAAACCTTTTCAAAGTAGAACATATGAGGAGAAACTTAAAGTGAGGTAGCTTGGATCGAATAAGCCAGACATACGAAATATAAAAAGTTTGGACACTTGTTATTTTTCCTGATTAACCTTATAAATCCTTGATTGTTTGGATTAAAAATATCAGTTAAATATATCATATAGGGGACAAACACAGTGATATTTGAGAAGTGAAATGAAGTTTAAATGATTTACAGAGAGTGTGCAATAATTGGTTAAACACAATTAGGCAGGTGCATAAATTTGGGCACCATAAAAAAACCTTACCTCAGTATTTAGTAGCTCCTCCTTTCACAGAAATGACATTCTCTAAACACTTCCTACAGCTTCTAATGAGAGTCTGGATTGTGGCTGAAGGTATTTTAGACCATTCTTTACAAAACATCTCTAGTTCATTCAGGTTTGATGGTTTCTGAGAATGGACAGCTCTTTTTAAGTGACACCACCGATTTTCAATAATATTCAGGTCTGGGGACTGAGATGGCCATTCCTGAACTTGTTCCTCTGCAATGAAGGCCTTAGTAGATTTTGAGCAGTGTTTAGGGTGGTTGTCTTGTTGGAAGATCCAGCCCCAGCTCAGCTTCAGCTTTGTCACTGATTCCTGGACATTGGTCTCCAGAATCTGCTGATATTGGTTGGAATCCATGTGTCCCTCAACTTTAACAAGATTCCCAGTCCCTGTACTGGCCACACAGCCCTACAGCACGATGGAACCACCCCCACATTTTACTGTAGGTGGCAGGGGCCTCATGTATAAAGGATTGCACAGCTTTCACACTAAAAGTTGGCACATGGACAAATTTAGAAGAGTGCGCCACACCAAAAAAATTCAGATGTATAAAACTGTGTGCACGCATGTTTCTGCGCACCTTTCCTTTATAAATCCCAGCGAACGTGGAACTTAGCACACGTGAGATACCTCCCCTGACACGCCTCCATTTAAATATGTTAAATAGATGTAAATGTGTACAGCATGTGAGATTCTCCTCAGATTGTCCTCAGAAATGATTTTTAGATGTAGAAAAATTATTTTATAAATGGAGAATGAGTGACAAAATTGTCTGTATAAGTAGTGGGGTGTAAAAAGTGTTTGCCACTCGCAAAGGTGTGTGTGGGTGTTGATGTGTACACGCGTGTGCTGTTATTTTCAGCGGTGCATGAGGCTGAGATGTTTCCACCTTTACACGTCTTTAACAAATGACTGTAAACACAGAGAAACATGACTTTTGTAAAACTTAGAAAAATACTGTACATATTAAGTTGATGTGAAGAAACGCGCATTTCCTACTCTTGTAAAAAAAATAGAACAATGCGCCCGTCCTCCTCCGCTTCATCTCGTAAAAAGCTGACGCACGGGGGGTACCCGGCGTGTCAAAACTGGATGCAAAAGACTACCTGACCAAGCGTCAATATGACGTGGGGGGATGGAGAATGTGTTGGGCTCACAGCGCTGCGAGTTTCTGCCGTGGTGTGGGACTGGGAACAGCTGATTGATCCATACGCACAACTTTACGCAGCAATAAATCTATTGCGTCTTGTGGAGCTGAGGAATCATCACAGCTGAATATTCTGAGTTGATAACGTTTTTTTTCTCAATGAAAATTAAAAATGTTTCTTAGACAATTCACACATTTTATTTTTCTCTGCTTGTGTGCGCTCCGCAGGCCATGCGCTCTGCGTGTGTTTCCAACTACAACAATTTAAAAAGTTTACAGTTTGGAGTGAAGTTCTTTTGTTCAATTTTAGGCTGATCTATTTTCTTGTCTGAGGTTAAATGATTTTCAGTCCCGGGGTTCAGTTTCATGATTGTTCGAGTTTAAACAATAAAAATTCAAACAAAAAAAAAAATCTAACACCGTGTTCAGATGCTTCTTACATCCAGAAAACACAACAGTCATATTTTTGTGGATTCAGGCCAGATTCGTGACTTTGTGGGTAAAAACTCAGCTGAAAAACTTTGCGTGGCTGCCGCACATTCTCACGGCAGGTAAAAAGTTTCACACAACGTTGGTTTTAATACATCCCAACGTGGGCGTAGAACCTGGCGCACGGAACTTTTTTGTGCGTACGCACCGTTTATACATGAGGGCCCAGGTGTTTTTCTTGGAGTGTTGTATTCTTTTTCCACAATGCATAACGGCTCTTGTTCTGCCCAAATAACTCTATTTTAGTTTCATCAGTCCACAGCACCTTATTCCAAAATGAACCTGGCTTGTCCAAATGTGCTTTAGCATACCTCAAGCAGCTCTGTTTGTGATGTGGGCGGAGAGAAGGCTTCCTCTGAATCACTCTCCCATACAGCATCTCCTTGTGTAAAGTGTGCTGAATAGTTGAATGATGCACAGTGACTCCATCAGCAGCAAGATGATGTTGTAGGTCTATGGTGCTGGTCTTTGGGTTGCCTCTGACTGTTCTCAACATCCTTCACTTCTGTTTATTCCAGATTTTTCTTTGTCTGCCACTTGGAGCCTAGACTTGAACTGTGCCTGTGGTCCTCCATTTTCTCACAATGTTTCTCACAGTGGAGACTGAAAGCTGAAATCTCTGAGATAGCTTTCTGTATCCTACGGAGCCTGCCGGGGGTCAGTAGTGAAAAAAGAAAAACGGCCGTCGGAAATCCGTGTGCACAGATTACTAAACCGTGCGCTCAGTTTTTGCAATCAGTGCGTGCAGATTGCGTCGACAGGTTGGACGCATGGTATGTGTGGCACAATCTGTTTTGTTGTGTCCGGTTTTATTGTGAAAGGCCAAACAGGAAGTGAATACTGTGAGTGTGGGGACAACTTGTTGTTTCGGGGTTAGTTGTTCTGTGTCACTTGAATCCTTGCCTCAGAACGCACATGAAGCCGCATCTGCAAGGTAAATCAGTGGATCTGTTGTCATATATAAATTTAAGGCACTGTCGTTTTCACATCAGCACACTTTTTAGCCACAGAATTTCCCTGAAAAATTCATCAAAATCTGACGTGGTTATTATTTTATTTATGTTCATATTTTCCAGGCAAATGAATCCTGAAACGGAGGTTAGCCTCCTCCGCCCTCCCGTCCCCCTTTCGTTGTGAAAGAGAATAAACATCTCAGAACCGCTGGAGAAGACCTCCGAGCGGCTTGCTGTCGAGAAATGTCCCCGTGTGACGAGCTTCATCTGCAGAATGACAATCAGATGGGAGCCGCAGCCCCGCTCTTACTGTGAAATGTTTCAGTTTTTATTCAAATGTTTCTG
>NW_013953076.1:23044-24551 GCF_001266775.1 Austrofundulus limnaeus
GTGTTCCCTAATGGTGAACACAACTTAATATAATTTTTTATGTTTTTGTTTAGTTTTTTTTTATTTTATAAATTACTATTGTTTTAATTTATTCTTTAAAAAGGGGCAGATATTAGAAGATATTTTTCTTCCTCCTGCTGCCTTTAATTTTATTTATATTTTTCTTCTGTTGTGCATAGTTTATTTTGTTTTTTAATAAGATGAATACATTTTTAAAATAAAAAATGTGTTAATTAACCTTAGAGCTGCAACAATTTGTTGCCATTAAAATAACATCAATTGTTTTCATATTAAATATTTATTAGAAAGCTCAATTGTAGCCATCTCCATATTAAATTAAATTTGTCCATTAATTTTTTTAGCTTTGTGACACCATCTTGAGACATTCACAAGTATCTGATCAGAACTATACTGCTGCAGGCAGACAGGTTCCTGCAGGACAGTTCTCTGAAGCAGCACTGAAGACCATGGAGGCTAACCCAATGCTGAACAGGACCAATAATTCTGATCTAGTTCAGGAGCTGCAGTGGTGATGTGTCTCTGTCCCAGCTCTTCATGGAGAACAATCTGCAGGACACCTTCAGAGACTGTGACTCTGCTGAAGATTCTCATCAGATCTCCTCTGACCACAGCTGAATCTGAGAGGATCTTCTCAACACTGAAGAGAATCCAGACTTTACTCAGGTAGAACATCACACCTCACTGCACTACTGACCATGCTCTATAGAGAAGAATCTTGTTAAAACATCCCTGACTTTAACCAGTCATGAAGAAATTTGCTTCTCAGTAACAGAAGAGCAAAATTTATGTACTAAAAAATAAAATAAAACATTCTAATGCTATTTTATTATTTTCATTTGTTTAATAAATACACTTGCGTGATACAGTACATTTGCTTTCTGAGATATGTCTATTTTGGAGTTCTAGTCCCCCCTGGAGAAAAATCCACCAGCCGCCACTGGCAGGTGATACGCATTCCTTCAGAGGATTCTGGGCCTTTCTTTGAGTAAACTTCTGTATGTTGTAAGTCATTGGGCCGCATGCAAGAACATGTTTGTAATCGTATCCTAAATTTCTCTTACTTTTTTCGTACGAACATGTCACGTCAGATTCAACAAACTCTTCTATCTTCAGGAAAAGTGTGTAAATGAGGAGCGTAAACAGATGAATGTGTATCAGGTGCTTGTGCACAAGGAGAGATTAGCATAATTACCACTCCAAAAAACACCATACAAGGCTATGTTTCCTGCCACACATACCAGGAAGTGTCCGTTCATAAATGACATCGCAAAGTAAAAAAGAAGAACTTCACGAGTTCGGAGATTGAAGTTATGCTCTCGGAGATCCAGAAAAAAATGTCATTTTTAGCAGCGTCAGCTGTGGAATTAAATGAGCTGCTTTAAAGCCAAGGAAATGATGACTGCTGTTAATGTCGTGTCTCCTGTGGGTCGTAAAGTCACAGAGATAAAAATCTAAATCATATTTATCTCTTTCTGTAGTCCTGCTC
>NW_013953076.1:26355-28087 GCF_001266775.1 Austrofundulus limnaeus
CTTCAGTCTGAGAGTTTCAGGCAAAATTCAGGCTTTTGAGTCCTGCCTCCAGGTGACTGATACTCACATCACATGGCTAGCTGGTTCAAAATGTCCTGATGCATCTCAGTAATCCAGGTGAAAAATCAAAGGATCCTTTGATTTTTTTACCTGGATTACTGAGATGCATCAGTACATTCTAGATATCCAAAACTGAGTTTTGACTAGGAATAACTACATTTTGACTATCCGGAATGGTAATTTAAGATATCTTTATTAACATTCTGACTAGCCATAATTCCAATTCAAGATATCTTAAAAGGAATTTTGACTAGTCAAAATGTAATTTGAGGTATCTAAATTAATGTCAATGGATTCATCATTTGAAGGGTCCAACGTCCATAATTGCAATTCAAGATATCTCAAACGTAATTATGACTAGTCAAAATGACGTTTTTAGACAATGAGGTATATACCTCATTGTTTTTAAATATCTGAAATAAGAAATTGCTTGCAAGCCTGCATGCTGCCACTTAGCTGTCCAAACAGTTGCCTGCAGAATTTTGTGAAGCTGCAATGAATAACAATAAACTTTCTGTGTTTTAATTCATGTTGAGCACGAGCTACAGAGATATAAATTGTGTTAAAAACAGAATTTAAACTGGACTGATTTCTGACACTAGACCACCCAATAGCACAATAAAATACGACTAGTGACTTAGGACGACTACTTGTAAATCAAAGCTGTATGCAGGTTAGATAGCTCATGGCGTGCACATATTCATATTTTGTATTCATATTTCATATTCATATTTGACTTGTTCTGTTTGTGGTTCTATACTAAATGTCCTTGCTGTTTTGAACATTTGGCCCATCCGGACTCGACCCCTGAATGATTCTTGCCTGGAAGAGTAGAAGAATGGCGACAAACTCGAGGAAAAGCAAACAGTCAAGCTCGACGGCTGCTAGGCCTGACACCGCCTTAGAGCTGACTGCAGCTAAAGCCGGAGTTTCGGGGCCCTCCCGCAGTGAGGTGGACGCACTCTCCTTGAAGTCTGACATTCTTGCCGCTATAAAAACTGATCTCTCAGCTGTGATCAAATCCAAAATAAAAGTGGCTTTGGCTGAAGAGTTTACTCTTATTAAAGTGGAGCTGCAAGCGGTGAGAGGGGAGGTGGCAAATGACACGATGCTACTGCGCGCAGAACTGGACCACGTGAAACAGAGCGTTAAGGAGGTGGAGGGCGGCTTGTCGACCTGGTCCGATGAGGTTGTTGCTTTGCGCACCACCGTGTTGGAACTGAAAGAAGAAGTCGTTGGGCTCAAAAAGAAGTGTGACAATATGAGAGGGTGCATGAGAAGGTGCAATGTGCGGATTATTGGAGTTCCAGAGATGCCAGAGTCCAGCTCCACTTCAGCAGTGGCTAAACTGCTAGCAGAGGTTCTACAGATGGATAAAGAGCCACTGGTGGACTGAGCCCATCGCTCTCCAGGTGGAAACAGGTCAGGTGATAAGCCGCGGGTTATTGTTGCCAAGCTGCACTATTATCAAGAATGTGTGGAAATACTGCGTTGGGCTCGGAGTCGTGTTCCTCTTCATTTTAAAGAGACACTGATTATCATCACATCTGACTACACGGCAGCCGTGGCCAAGGCTCGGGCAGTGTTTACGGAGGTGAGGAGGCTTCTTCGCAACCAACGAGATGTTTGCTATGGCATGCTTTTCCTGCACGGCTCCGCATCTCTCATGGGG
>NW_013953076.1:31767-33291 GCF_001266775.1 Austrofundulus limnaeus
CAAAAAATATTCAAGATATCTTAAATAGAAAAGCCCTCTAGATCAAAAAATATTCAAGATATCTTAAATTCATTTAGAGATATCTTAGGAATTTTGACTAGTCATAACTACAGATCTAGATACCTCTAATTTAGTTTTGAGTAGTCATTATTTTCTTTCAAGATATCTGTAATTGAATTTGAACTAGTCAAACTTTTATTTGTGAAGTCTAAAAGTACATTTAAGATATCTTATATAATGATGTCATTTAAGATATCTTTAATTGGAATTATGACTAGTCAGAACTAAAAGTGAGATATTTTGAAAGCAACTAGTGACTAGTAAAAATTAACTTAGAGATATCTCAAATTGTATTTTTGACTCGTCAAAATTCCTTAAATTGAAGCCACCACAGAACTCAGTCTGACGTCATTTATACTAGTCAAAATGTAATTGGATATTTTGACTAGTCAAAAATATAATTAGAGATATCTTAAATAAATATGACTCACAATTCAATTTCAGATATCTGGAATGGAAGTGTCGTGAATCCGATTATATGCTAAAATGGCTTGCCACACATCAGCAGCAGATGGAGGAGGGCAGCTCCCGGTGACGCAGAAATCTCACAGGATGCTAAAAACTCCAGGCTTGCAGCCCGCGGGACTCAGCTGCTGAGGGTCCTCTGAGCAAGCCGACTGGATTCAGAACACATTAGAAAATCTGCAACTTTAAAAGGAAATAACCTGATTGTGAAACCGTTGTCATCAGAGCGGGGACATTTCTGTAGTGGACGGAAACGCATTTCCAACACGAAACGGCATTATGTTTAGTTTAATTCTTAATTGTTTCATCCTTTTGATGATTCTGAAGTCGGTCCTGAACAAAAACCTGACGGAGGAGATAGACGTCCTGGTGTTTTTGCCAAAAAACAACTCTTTTCTGTTTTCACAAGCCAGAGTTGCGCCTGCGATCCGTTACGCACAGAACGCGCTGAAGACAGACTTCCCTAACTTTCACTTCACTCTGAACTTTGCGGACTCGGACTCCGTCAACCAGGCGGTGTTCACGTTCGCGGACAGGTCCTGCGACCACAAGCCTGATCTCATCCTCGGTCCCGTGCGCGAGTACGAGGCGGCCGGGGTGGTAAGGCTGGCATCCCACTGGAACATCCCGGTAATCTCAGCAGGTGCTTTGGCCGTGGCGTTCAGGAACAAAGACACAGAATACTCCCACCTGACGCGAATCGCTCCGTCTTACATGAAGATGGCCGAGATCTTCACCGCGATGTTCGAACACTTCACCTGGAGGAGCGCTCTGCTTCTAATCGAGGACGATATGAAAGAGCGGGACTGTTATTTCACTTTGGAGGCAGTTTTCCACGTGATGGAGGACTACACAGTCAGATCACTGACCTTTTCACAAGAGGAACCCCTGAGAGGTGACGAGATGCTACGGAACATCCATGATGTTGAAGGCAAGCCTGTAAAACACCATCAATAAAATGTTTGGTTTGAAACCCTGGAACCCTGCAAAGGATAGTTG
>NW_013953076.1:35861-38233 GCF_001266775.1 Austrofundulus limnaeus
TATATACACTTGTTCACATAAACATGTTAAAAATGTTCAAAACTGGACAAAAAAGGTCTAAAACATGTTTCACATATTTTACATTAACATGTTTTCTTATGTGAATTTTTTTCCTATAATTTACAGTAAATGGTAAATGGCCCGAAGCTGTAAATCACTTTAACAAGTCCAAGGACTCCAAAGTGCTTTACACATTCATACACACACACACTATACACTGTGCTATGTAGTTGACATCTGGAGCAGACTGACAGGTGGGGCTGCCCTTACAGTGGAGTTTGAACCAGCAGGCAAGGCATGTGAAGTGTCTTTGACCAAGACACAACAGCTAAGACAAGTGGAAGAGGGGTTAGAACCACACCTACCCAGTAAGTATACATGTATTTACTTTTTTTAAATATATTTGCAACATGTCATTAATAATTGAGAAGCACAATCTAAATTTTTACTTTTAATCCTATATTAAAAACATGTAAAAGACAAATTTACTATTTTTGGATTACTGATTTTGCTTTTGCGTGATAGAAGAGCATAGCAGACTGTGCCTGGCCATCTATATTAGATTTCTGCTGGCAGCAGTAGTTAGATCTTATCATCACACATACAGAGGTTAGCAGACATGATATCTTGTCAAACATAATTTGTGCTTTCATCAAGACTCTGCACTTCTGGTCTTTGTTAATCATATTACAAACATGGTACACATGCTCAGGGCCACTTTGGCTGCCTGATCTCCTACTTAGGCACACAGATTTCACCTACCTCATCTGTGTCAATTGTTGCAGCACCCTCCTTTTGTTGCCAGTTTATTTTTATCTGTTGTAGCAATCATGCCATCCTTTATCCCCATGAATAGTAGTATAAACGTAATGTCAGACTGGCTCAGTTGGTAGAGCTGATGCCTCTCAGCAAGAAGGTTGCTGGATCGAATCCTGGCCTGGGACTTCTTTGGGTAGAGTTTGGAAGTTCTCTTCGTGCATGTGTGGGTTTACTCCTAGTTGTCCGGTTTCCTCCCACAGACCAAGACCATGACTGTTTGGTTAAATTGGTAACTTTTTGTCTTCTGGTGCCGCGAGAACTGGCAGCAAGTTTCAACAGCTCTACTCGTACTCTGTGATCTTGTTTTTTTTTTATCTTATCTAGAAGTGCAGTGTGTTCCTGTGTTTTACTACTCTTTACACCAACTGTGGAGCTGACTTCTTTGGACATTTTGTTTATATTTTCCTTTTTTACGGCTTTTTCTTCCGGAGAATGCGTGAGCACGCTCCCATTGTGTACACCTGGGATCAACTAGCTCTGCGGTGCCTCCCCTGCTGAACTCCCCTCAAGCTGAAAAGGAAGCGACAAGGGAGATGTGCGGGCAGGGCCGGATTTAGGGGGATATGAGCCCCTGGGCTTGATGCAGTAACGGTCCCCTAATTATTGATGGCTATGCAGTTTCACATGCACATCCACACACACGCACACACACACACACACACACACACGCACGCACGCACACACACACACACACACCTAACTATACAAGGAAAACTTGGCTATAAGCTCAGACTTGCGTTTGTAATCAGCATTTCTAACCTGAGGATATTCAAGAGCCAGCATCAGAAATGAGAAGACGGAGGTTACAAAAGGGAAATGTACATTTATCCCCTTTTACTGCCAAGATGAGAGAGGAAAGACCACCTCCACACGACAGCTAGGAGGAAGGTAACACAGCAGCCGGTACAAAGGTAGATGTGTGTGCGTGCGCGCGTGCGTTTGTGTTATACAGAGTATGAAATGTTTTTAGGCAACTTTGTTATGAGTTTTATGCAAAAGTAAAAACTTGTTAGAGTGTATATTACAGCGAAAACAAAACACGAGCGACGAGCGCGCCCCCACCTCCCCTTGAGCACAGAGAGCCGCAGAACCTCCACCTGATAATCATTACGTTTTCAGTTCACCAACGTCGGGGAAAACGATCCAAACCACACAAGTTTCCCATCAATTTAAGGCCCAGACTCTGCTCTTTCCAACAATATAAGTGTCACAGCTCTACGTGAAAAATTCACTGAACAAGCAGCTAAGGAATAGCGAAAAAGGCTCAATTCTGAAACCATAAACACAAATGTCTTTCCTTTTGTTTTTATGGCTTTAGTCCACTTTGGAGTGATTTTTTTTTCACTTGGCTGGACCTGTACGTCTCCTGTGTTAATGTTGGTACATATAATATGCTAATTCTGTACTGTGGAGATCATTAAGCGTCGTTGTCGGGTGAAAAAATCTTTTGCTCACAATGGGCCTCTTGCAAGAACATGTTTGTATTCTTATCCAAAATTTCTCTTACTTTTGTTCGTACAAAGGGTTCGTACAAACATGTCACGTCAGATTCA
>NW_013953076.1:40838-46777 GCF_001266775.1 Austrofundulus limnaeus
AAATTAAACGAAATAAACATTTGAAATATATGAGTTTGTATGTAATGTATGAATATAATATACAAGTTTCGCGTTTTAAATGGAATTACTGAAATAAATCTACTTTTTCATGATATTCTAATTTTATGACCAGCACCTGTAAATGTTTACATCTTACCTCAAATTTAAATAGAAATGAAATACAGAACCTTAACTTCCTAATTACCCAAAACAGGAGAATAATATATTCAAAATAAATGGCAGCTCACCCCTACAAAACTCCTCACAAAACTACTTTTTAGTTAAGTATCAACAAACCTAAAGGCTGACGTGTCACAACAGTTAGCAGGCAGCTTGGATGGTGCAGAGGAGAGGGAATCTCTCAACGTCATCACCTCTCAGCTAATCTTTATACAGTTTCCTCCTCAACAGGTAGCCAATCCTCATTCAGTTCCTGGTCTCAGTCCTCCAATCATGGACGGCACATGGAAACTCATTTGCACACATAATCATCACAACACACACACACACACACACTCAAAACAAAATACGATGGTAGTCGTAAAACTCCCTTTCCCAAAGAATTAAACATCTCATGTTAAATGTTTCTTCACTACAACTATACAGACCTATAAGCCTATAAGGCATCTGCTAACATCTTCTCCTTGCCCTTTTTGTTGTTGATTTGTAAATTAAAGTTCTGCACTAAAAGGGACCAACGCATAAGTCTGTGGTTGGAGTTTTTCATCTGGGAAGGAAAAACAAGTGGATTATGATCTGTGAATACTTGGACAGGTTGCGAGCTAGATCCGATGTAAACTTCAAAATATTGTAAAGCGAGTAATAATGACAGAGTTTCTTTTTCTATTGTACTGTAATGTTGCTGGTGTTTGTTGAACTTTTTTGARAAGTAACAAACAGGATGATCCACGCTTTGATCATCCTCCTGCAGAAGCACAGCTTCCGCACCACACGTGCTTGCGTCAACTTCCAACTTAAATGGAACAGCAAAATTTGGTGCAGCCAGTACTGGCGCACTATACATTAAGGTTTTAGCTGACTCAAATACAGCTTGATGAGCAGGAGACCAGACGAATGGTTCCAGTGGGCTAATGAGCTTTGTAAGCAAACTTACTACATCAGAAAAATTTTACAATCCCCACGACAGAATCCACATCATTCCTAAGAAACTTCACAGCGATTTCCTCATCTGCGGAACTGGAAAATCAATAATGGCCTGAATCTTAGTGGCGACAGGGCACACTTGTCCCTGGCCGACTTGCTTACCCAAATAAGTGATTGTGGCTTTACCAAATTCACATTTGGCAAGGTTCAAAGTGAGAGAGGCATCACGAAAACACATGAATATTTCAGATAAAGTCTTTAAATGTTCGGGCCAGGTGGAGGAATAAACCACATCATCATCTAAATAAGCTTCACAATTTTTCACTCCAGCCAGCACTTTCTGCATTAAACGTTGGAAAGTTGCGGGTGCGTTGCACAACCCAAACGGCATCACATTGTACTGGAGGACATGGTCAGGTGTCACAAAGGCAGAAATGTCTGAAGCTTGGGGAGTTAATGGTACTTGCCAGTACCCTTTTAACAGGTCCAGCTTGGTCATGAATGTAGCTGAGCCGACTCGGTCTATACAATCCTCCATCCTAGGGAGAGGAAAAGAGTCAGGTTTTGTGACTGTATTTTTCTGTAACTGGTACAGAAGCAGGAGGTGTTGTCTGATTTTGGCACAGGGAGAACTCCAGGCACTATTACTGGGAACAGCTAAACCATGTTCAACAAGATAACTTACTTGCTGCATTTTTAGACGTTTTGATGGATTGACTCTGTATGCTTGTTGTTTTATGGGTTTTGATTTTCCACATCAACATCATGGGACAGCACAGATTTTTTTTCCAGGATCTGAGAAATGAGACGCATTTTCATTAATTAAACGAATAATATCATTTCGAGCAGAAGCAGACATATGAGACAAAATGTATCCAAGCTTTTCAACATTTCTGAATTTCTTAAACGCGCTATTGGCATGCAGCTACTTTTCTCAGTTAAACCATCATCTTTTGGCTGATATGATGGAGCAGCACACACGGAGACACGGACGGGAGGTTCTGGATTTTTGGTTGGTGTTTTCTCTTGAAAAGTAATGTATCAGCATGTTAATGTGGCCAACTCTGGACTTTCTTTTACGGGCAGGTGTTTTGATCACATAATTTGTTTCACTAATTTTTCTGTCCACCACATATGGACTGAACTGGCTAGAACTGGACAAAGGGAGTAAAACCAACACTTTGTCACCTGAATTAAAGCTCCGGCTGACGGACTTTTTTATCAAAACAAGTTTTCATTTTTTGACTGAGCTTTGGACAGATTTTCTTGAGCCAGTTTGCACACATGATGAAGGCGTTCTCTGAAGTTGCTAACATAATCCAGCACATTATGTTCGGCTTGGGGTGACTCTGATAACCACTCCTCTTTAAGAAAATGAAGTGGACCGCGCACAGTGTGTCCAAAAACAAGATCAGCTGGGCTGAAACCTAGTGATTCCTGTGTGGTTTCTCTTGACAGCAAAAAGTAAGAGTGGAAGTCCCTCATCCCACTCTCTACCAGATTCTAAACTGTATTTGCACAGCATAGATTTTAACACTTGGTGGAATCTTTCCAGTACGCCTTGAGACTCTGGGTGGTATGGACTGGAGGTTTGATGTTTTTATTTTCAGGATTTTTTAGAACTTGTGCAAATATTTTAGACATGAAATTTGTGCCTTGGTCGGTTTGGATTATTTTTGGTAGCCCAAAAGTAGAACAAAAATTGGTAAGGGATTTCACAAGGATTTTAGATTTTAATGTGCGTAATGGAATGGCTTTTGGAAAACGAGTTGCGGTACACATAATTGTCAGAATATACTGATAACCAGACTTAGTTTTTGGCAAGAGGCCAACACAGTCCAACACAACTCGCTCGAATGATATCGGATACAGGGGCGCAGGTGGAACCGGCTGATTCGGCTTCCATACAACTTGGCATGTGTGGCAAGAACGACAATATTTAGCAACATCAGACTTTAATCTGGGCCAGAAAAAGTTTCGCAATTTGCAGTGATTTGTTTTTTTAACGCCAAGATGTCCAGCTAAACTGGAGTCATGAGCCAAACTTAAGACCTGAGGTCACTAGGCACCACCACCTGATCAACTTTTTGAATATCACCTGAGTCTGGGGACCAGCGTCTCATCAGAACACCGTTTTCAATGAAATACATAACGGATCCTTCGGTGGCTACAACAGAAGAAAAACAAGATTTTAGAGAACAATCCTTTTTCTGTGCTTTTATCAACATTTCTCTTCAACATCCACTTTCAAAGTTAAATCTGCATCAGCAGGAAACAGTTCAGGCACATCATCACATTTCATCACATTTTCGGTTTCAACGATATGTCACAGGAAAATCTTATTTTCATCCAGGGTAGCCATAAATGATTCAAATAAATCAACACAGTCACACATTTTGCGAGCTTAAGTGTACATACTGTAATTGCGCAAGCTGGAAAGACTTTGGAGGTGGCGACAGGAGATTCGGCAAAGAGCGCAGACACATCAGGTTTATTTATCACTTCTGGTGGCGGAAAAACTTGTCCACCAGCAAGATCATTTTCTAGAATGAAGGAATCGCCTTTGATTGGTAATCGTGGACGCACAGCCACTTTAACACGGCAGTGAATATAAATGTACCATGTGCAGAAGGGCGTTTGTGACACTCATTTTAATTCCCCACACAAGCAGATCAGAACCACAGGACGTTTCTTCTGACAAAGGCAAAACAGACTCAGACTCTAACAAGAACGAATGATAGGCACCTGTATCGCGGAGTATTGTTACCGGAACTTTATCTTTTTCCTCACCAGTCAAAGAGACAAAACCCTTTGAGATAAATGGTGAGAACAGCAGATCTACAGTACATCAGAACGTGTTTGTTCAGTTTCAGGACAGGCTAAGCTGACTTTGGTTTTAGAAGCAGATTTTATTAACCCAACACCAACAGGAGATTTAGCTTGTTTAGCTTCTTTTCTTTTCAACACTGGGCACACAGCGACCAGATGACCTGACTCATGGCAGTAAAAACATCCACAAGTTTCACTGAGTGATGAGGGAACATTTTTACGTGCAAGTCTAGGAGATTTATTTCTTTTTTCAGATGGAACATTCGGATAAGTAGGCCTAGTGAATGAAGTAAATTTTTATTACATTATTTTTACATTATTTTTACATTCTTACTCATTTTTATGAGTAAGAATAAACTCATCGGCTAACAAAGCTGCTTTAGTGAGCGAGGAAATTTTTTGTTAATTTAAATAAAAGACAATGCGCTCTGGCAAACATTTTTTAAAATTCCTCCAGGAAAATATGTTCTCGTAAATATTCCAGTGATTTTTACTTTGGAAGAGTGATACCATTTATCAAATAAAACTGCTTTATCTCACACAAACTCGATGAATGTCTGGTTGGCAGCTTTATCAAAATTTCAAAATTTTTGCCTGTATGCTTTCCGAACAAGTTCATACGCTTGCAAAACATTTTTTCTACTTCTTCTTCTTCTTCCTCTTCCCTCTGTAAAATGTGCTATTTCGTTGCTGATATTTCATTTTTAAAGTCAACTAAACATGCTCTCACATTATTTGCTTATTTTATGTAACAAGAGAATATTCCAAATTTTAACCCTGGCTCCTCTGTGTTTTGCTCCCAGCAGACATATGCAGCTCTTACAGAATTGTGTTCTGGTATATGCAGACATTAATACCACAGAGGAAAGTAGACACCAGATAGGAGACTGAATGCATCATTTGATCATTACCAGAATCATCTGCTGTATCAGTAACAGCAGGGTCCCTGCAGATCCTTAAAAAGCCTTAAAAGTCGTTGAATTCATCAATCCAAAAATAAGGCCTTAATTAGCCTTAAAATGTCTTAAATCAATCTTTCAGAAGTCTTAAAAATGTTAACACATTGTAAATAGGTTGACTGTAATTCATCTCAAATAACAAAATAATTGGTAACATCTATTTTTTTAAATATTCACATGCAGACGTTCCCTTTTGACATCACTTCCTGTTACTTCATATGCAAATATCTCAACAACTGTCCATCTGAGCAATGTGAAATTTGTTTTGTAATATGTAAATAATGTTGTCTTTCCAAAAAAAGCATTAACTTTTCTTACAAATGTTGATGTCACAGGCACTTCAAGGTTTCATCTACAGCAAATTGGGTCCTATAACTCCAAATTATGGGTTGTTAAACAGGCTGCTAAGAATGATTTTGCTATATTTAACGAAAAAGCTGAGCTGCATCTCTTCCTTTCTCTCTTCTCGCATTCTGCAAAGGGATCAGGAGACAGAAATTACTCATTTAATGGTTGCAAATTACAACCACTAAATAATGTTCATCTTGCTTTCTTTTTTCGGCACCTACTTTTCGTGTTTTGCAGCACATTCTCTGTTCCCAGCTGCAGCCCATGAGGGAGGGGGCATCAGCCCTCGGCTGCTGTAACTTGTCCAGCCCAGAATCAGTCATTCATGTCTGTCTAATGGGCCGATCTACCAGTTGTGTGTAGCTATCGGTAACATCATAACTTAAAGAGAGAAAAAATACAAAAAATAAACAGGCCAGCCCAAAATCACCACCAGCCCACTGGGAAAGTGCCAGCTATGCCGGATGGCCAGTCCAACGGTGCTGCTGAGGTAATAATTTGCAACGTTTAGAAGTCCACTCTGCAGCTAGACAGCTGTGCTCTGAGCTCTGAGCAGATGTAATTTAGACAAAAAATATTCCTAGTTGGTGTAAGTTGCCTAAAATGTTATAGTGTGACAGGACCATAGTCCTCCTTTTAGCTTTTATCCTGTACTTACAGAGCTCATTACTTCTACACACACTCTAAACACTAGTAATT
>NW_013953076.1:47517-52361 GCF_001266775.1 Austrofundulus limnaeus
CCGCTCTTCTCCTCGTCCTCTCCCCCTCCTGCCTGCTCTGTTATCCGCGGCAGACACCCCCGCCCTGCACGCACACACACACAGAGACGCGCACGCACGCACGGACCCCACCCCCCACCCCCGTGCGCGCGACAAACACGGACTTTAAACGTGAAGGTTTATAACATCCACACTGGCGAGGTGGGTGCTCCCTGTGCGTGTATCTAACGTGTGGCTCTAATTCCTCACTTCACCATCTGTGTCGCAGTTTCACGTCTCCAAAATGAGCATACGCATGKGTCAAAGCTGACGTGAAGCACCGCACATTTTCATGTCAAGTTTGGATTTTATAAATCACAACCTTGGCGTAAAAAGTGGCGTACGCCAGTTTCTGGGCTCAAATTGTGCATACGCCAAGTTTTATAAATCCGACCCCAGAACAGTCATATAAAAAAATACAATAATGTAGACAAATTGAAAAATAAGGTTGTGGGGGAGAAACATCGAAGTGAGGACAACAAAACAGATATATTGAAAATCGGAGTTAACAGCGGTAGGCTAATTTGAAAAGATGTGTCTTCAGGCCAGTCTTAAACAGGGAGAGAGAGGTGGTATTTCGTAATCCATGGGGAAGTGAGTTCCAGAGCTGCTGAAAGCTCTGCTCCCCATGGTGCTTAGGTGGGCAGGGGGTACTGAGAGTTGGAGGGAGGCGGCAGATTTTAGAGAGCAGGAGGGTGCAGAGATGTCCAGGATGTCAGACAGGTAAGGAGGGAAAGATTGTAGATAGCTTTGAAGGTGTGTAGGATAATTTTAAAGATGCGGGATTTAACTGGGAGGCAGTGGAGCTGGAGTGATGTGGACAGAGGATGAGATTTGCATGATTAAATGGGCGCTGATTTCTGAACCATCTGTAGTTTGTGAGGGGATTTATTGGGGAGGCCAAACAGGGAGTTGTAGTAGTCGATCCTGGATGTTACTAGGCTGTGTACAAGGATGGCAGTGGAGCGGGGGGTGAGTGAAGGACAGAGACGGTTAATGTTGTGAAGATGAAAGTATGCAGATAGAGTCACGTCAATGTGGGATGTGAAAGAGAGTGGGATGACACAGGTTCTTGACCTGAGGCAAGGGGAAAGAACAGAGTTGTTAAGTGTGAAGAGAAGATGTTGGGATTTGGAAACTTGAGAGTTTTGTCCCAACAAGGAAGAGTTCCGTTTTGTTATTTAGTTGGAGGAAATTATTGGAGAACCAGTTATTTAGCTCACTGAGGCAGTCGGTAAGATTTGATGATAAAGTGGAATTACCCTTGTACATACTTCATTCTTACATGTCACAAACTGGGTATTTACTGGTAAGTACTTTGGCTCTGTCTCTTATGACTGGTTCATAATTTCAGATTTTAAGTGTCATATAAAACTATTTTTACTGTACAATTCGAATTACTATAAGGTTAAAAACAACAATGTGCAATCAGGGATGAAGCTTGGACAAGAAAAATAATTCTACATTTTTTTCAGATGATGTTATGCCGTATTGATGTCAGCTATGGGATCAAATGAAAACTGATGTATTCTTTACATGGTGTTTTCTTTTTTGTCCACCTTTTAATGTTTGAGATTGTTTTTACAACTTTGACTGTTAAGAATCTGAGTTTGAGCTCTGATAAAAAAAACCCGAAAACAGATAAAGGTTTACAAATTTTATTAAAATTGCTGGTGTGGAGCTGGAACAACCCAGGTGCGTGGGTCCGGTTTTCTGGACAGAAAAAACAGGTTAGTGGCTGTAAGACTCTGGGACAAAATACTACTAGTATTTTTAGCCACTAACCTGGTGTCAACTGGGAGCCTCCGTGTGGAAACGCAGACTGTGTCAGTTTGGTTCCGGAGCAACACGATGACGTCACAAACAATCCTTGGGAGCGTTGCGGGTCCGAGAAACAGGTTTGAGGTCCAGGGACAGGCGAGGGTCATAAACAGAGGGATCAGAGAATACAAGAGGTTAAGAGAAGCAAACTTAACTCTTGAATCCGGGAGGCAGGCAGGGGTCAAGAACCAGGAAGTCTGAGGTGTCGTGGTGCTGAGCAAGGGAGAGACGAGGGGCAGGAGTCCGAGAAACAGAAACAGAAACAGGGTCATTACCAGAAGAGCAGATGGCAGAAGGTATCCGACACGGGCTGCTGAGGCAAGAGGTGGTAATCCAAGAGACGAGAAGGGGGTCAAGGAGCCGAGATCAGAACAGGACATGGGTGGGACAAGAATGCTTGTGAATCATAGACTGGCTGATGATAAACTGGCAGAGTGCTGAGGGAAACTGCTGGCTTAAATACAGAGGGACACAGGTGAGTTGCATGAGCTGATTACCTGAGGATCTGTGAAGGGAGGGGGAGCAGGTCTGTGACAAGGCTGAGGAAAAGAGCTGCTAAAAACACGACATGAGACAAAAACAAAAACAAAACTAAAACTTGACCTAAAACTATAACATTGACAACAAAATGCTACAAAACGTTATTTCTGTATTACTGGAATTATGTGAAGCCACACAATATTATGGTCATAAGTGGTCCTGAATTAATTTATATCTAGCTTGAGAGTAACAGCAAAAACAAAATTTAGACTTTATGACATTGCTGGCTGCAGCACTGCCTCATGAACTGGCCTGCAGGTTATACACAGGGTAGTAGAGTGTATAGAGGCCAGTGTAATTAAAGGGTGCTATATTGCCGGCAGGACTGAAGTGAAGTTTGTCCAACTGACTCACAGATTTTTCAGGAGGAATGTTCAGGTGACAGAGCTGTGGGGAATGTTCCATGGAGACTCTAAATTTTTTCTTAATACTGGAAACCTTGAGTTACTCTTGGTTTACTTGTAAGCCTTGTGTACATAGTTTAGCCAAACCAAACAGTTCCTTAGGGCATTGTCACACTATGACATTTTAGACAGCTTATGTCAGGGTTTCCTCTAGGATTTCTTTTTTAACCATGGTGGTGGTGGGCTGTCTTGAGGGGGGACACAACACCAGAAACATGAATATGGAAGAACATAGATTTGACCATTTCAAATTGAATGATGTTTATTCATTCATTCTATTCACACTGTACTGCTTGTGAACACGAAATGCTGATCAACAGTGTAGCTAACAATTCATTGTAATAAATTATTATTGATAATAAGTGATTAGAACTCTGTGAAGCATAAAGTGGATCCTAGTTCAGAGTTCTCAGTTTAATTCTCTTTTGGAGCTCTTCTGTATGACTCTAGGTATGACTGACTGTGATGGTTGTTTGTCTCTTTGTCTGTAGCCAATCAACGTTTTTTAATGCGCATTTTAAAGTATCACATCAGAAAAGGTGAATGGAAATGACATGATTCGAAAAAACTTCCTCTAATTCGCATAAAAGTTTATAAGCTCACTTGAGGTGTTTTTTTTTTTCAAAAAAGAGTTAATGCGTAAAAGGAGAGATGGAAACACATTTGTTGAATAAGTTCTGACGTAGTGAACATTTACCTCACATGTTGATCAGCTGTTCTCGATATCAGAGTGACTGCACCCGCGACTGCAGCTGGACCCTCCACCTGCTGTCGGCGTATTCTCAGTTACTCCCGGAGTACCCCCCACAGGAGTCACCGAGGGACACAGTCAAATGCCTCCAAGTACACAAAACACATGTAGACTGCTTGGGTGAACTCCCATGCACCCTCCAGGACCCCGCTGAGGGTGTAGAGCTGGTCTGCTGTTCCACGACCAGGACCAAAACCACACTGCTCTTCCTGAATCTGAGATTCGACTATCCGACGGACCTTCCTCTCCAAAACCCCTGAATTGTCCTTACCAGGGAGGCTCAGAAGTGTGATCACCCTATAGTTGGAACATACTCTGCGGTCCCCCTTTTTAAGTAGGGGGACTACCACCCCAGTCTATTGTCTTTTAGTTTGACTTTATTCTCTGCATACTTTTTCTCCGTCAGTTTTGTGAAGTGTGTTCTTGAAGGAAGAACATACTGTGGGTTGAAGGTGTAAACCATCTGTCTAAAACCTTTGTCCTCAACCATGCTGATGGGACACGTCTCCAGTGAACTTCTTCAGGATAATGTCTGTAAATTTGGCTGCTTGCTCTGTAAAACAGGATGATCTCTGGCTCAGAATTTATTTTACTTTATTTTAATTTATTATGTCATATTTTCATTTTATTTTATATTTATTTTTATCTGCTATACGCTCCATTTTGTCCTATGTAATGCTTTTTTCCAAATTATTATTTTTATTTATTTTTCTTGCACTTAGATAAAGAATAAATCAAAAAAATTCATAAATGGGTGTAAAAAAACCCACCCGACTTAACTTAAATGAAAATAAATTGCATTTTAAACATGGATCTGGCACAAACCATTTAAACAATTTAATCTGTGTCTGTGAGGCTTATGTTTAAAAAGATAACATTAGCTAATGTCATGTGAGATGATTTTTGTGATTTCATCAGGAGTGCCCACAGCTTTGTCACCTCTTGAGCCCTGTGCCCCATGTAGTTAAACAAAGCCTTGAAGCAAAATAAACAAATAAATAAAAGAATCGAAACTTGTTATGAATTTAATCAGTCGATTTAATGGATGAATCATTTCATGCTTAGTTACATATTTGTCAATAAAAAAATATATTAAAATTACGTTTCTACAATCATATCTTCAACTCGCCACTACCATAACCTCATAAACCCTGTCAGTATACTGTACACACATCAAATCACAGAATATAAAAGCTACAATTGTCTGTGCCACATTAAAACTAAATCAAACATGTGGAGGTCCGCCATCTTTTTTTCAAAGTTTTTTAAAATTATTTTTAACATAAATCACAAGCAAAAAACAAACTAAC
>NW_013953076.1:52845-58038 GCF_001266775.1 Austrofundulus limnaeus
AATCAATTTAAAGGGTAATGAAATAATTGCTGATGTAATATTTTCCCTATAACTATTACAAAAACACAAAAAAGTGAAAATAAGTATTTATATTTTCGTATAAGCTGTTTAGATTGTCAAAAAGCCTGTGTTTTTAGGGTTATTAATGAAGTTTGTGTACTCAGACCAGTAATATTTGGGGTCACAAGTTTTTGTCATGGATATTTTGTGGGTCAGAAGATAAAAAGTTTGGGAACCACTGATATAGAGGAGGACGTGGATCCTTCCAACGAAGAAGAATGAGTCTTCTAGCCAGTAAAGAGCAGACAGCTAACACCGTCCTTTGATGTTTACTGAAGGAGGCTTCTGCTGGAGCCACTCCGAAAAGAGAAATGAGTGGTGATGGATGAACAGTTCATCCAAATATTCCTGAAAAGGTATCAAAGATGCATTGTCAATATCCATGTAACTTTGGACATGACCAGAATGTGTGTAGAAGTGTGGCAGGAGATTGTTTGCAGCGATCACACGTCGGATCCAAGTCCCTTTTGAATTTGCACGATCTGTCCTTAGACCAGTGTAGATGATGTGCTACCTTGAATTGAAATATAACTTGTTTCACACATATTGAGGACGAATACATATTTTGAATAATTTTTTTGCCAAACTGTGTCTGATATGGATTCCTCCAAGTCCATCTCCCACTTGCCCTTCAAAGAATCTAAATTGGAGTCAGAAAATGAGCTGAGCAGAGAATAAACTCTACTCATAGAGTATTTTGTTACAGACTTACACATCAGAATCTCATCTATAAGAGAAGTTGGGGGGCGTAGAGGAAAACATCCAGAGCTTGACATTAAGAAATGTCTCAGTTGTAAATACTTGAAGAACTGTGACTTATGGATGTCAAATGTCTGTGCTAACTGTTCAAATGAGGCGAACTTATTATTTATATAAAGATCATTTAGAGAAGTTATTCCCTTTAAACTCCAAGTATTGAAAACAGAGTCCATTAGTGAAGGAGCAAACATATGGTTATTTGATATTGGAGCAGACAATAATAATTCTGTACTTTTAAACAACCTGCACTGATTCCAGATTTTTATTGTGTGAGTTACAACCGGATTAGAAGTATAAATATAGATCGGTTGATTAAACGGTAACCAGGAGCAAAGTAAAGCAGAGAGAGAGCTCGCCGTAACTGATTTCCTCTCTAGAATTACCCAAGTAGGAACAKGATTGTCCTCTCTCAACCAGTACAGTAAGGCTCTAATGTTGGCCGCCCAGTAGTAAAATAAAAAGTTGGGGAGTGACAAGCTACCAAGACCATGGGGTAACTGTAACATCTTACAGCCGTGGATGTTTTTTATTACAAATAAAGGATGACAATTCACTATTTAAATTTGTAAAGAAAGTCGTGGTGAGGAACACTGGCACGCTCTGAAATAGATAAAGTAATTTGGGCAATATTGTCATTTTGATCGCGTTGATTCTACCCCCCAGGGACAGAGGCAGGGATGCCCATGTAGCGATGTCCTTCTTAAGGTTCACCAGGAGAGGCAGAAAGTTTGCTGTATAAAGATCTTTGTGACTGTGAGTAATCCAAATACCAAGGTATTTAAATTTGGCAGAGCTAATTTTGAAAGGAACTGGACCCATATGCTGCTCTTCTATTGGGGTCACAGGCATCAATTCACTTTTTTGAAGGTTAACCTTATAACCAGATATGTTTCCAAACTTTTGAAGTAAAAGAAGTAACTCAGGAATACTAGACAAGGGATCTGAAATATAAAGAAGAGCATCATCAGCGTATAAGGAAACTTTATGTTCAGTGCCAAACCAATTGATACCTTTAATCTTAGGGCTGTTACGTAAAACCACTGAGAGTGGTTCAATCGCGATTGCAAATAAGAGTGGCGAGAGTGGGCACCCCTGCCTCGTATCACGTTCCAATTCAAAATAGCTGGATAAATTACTTTTAGTGTGTACTGCGGCCATTGGCAAGGTATATATCAGCTTCACCCATGAAACAAATTTAGGACCGAAGTTAAACATCTCCAAGGTCTTAAAAAGATCGTTCCACTCCACCCAGTCAAACGCTTCCTCTGCGTCCAGTGAGATTAAAATTTCATTGCTATTGTGACTGGGTGGAGCAGAAGGATACAACACATTAAACAACCGCCTGATATTAAAGAAGGGTTGATGATTTTTAATAAAACCGGTCTGGTCAGGTGAAACAATTGTGGGGATAATCTGTTCGACTCGTTTTGCCAACAWCTTTGTAAGAATTTTTACATCAGTATTTAAAAGCGATATTAGGCGATATGAACTGCAGCTCAAGGGGTCTTTATCCTTCTTTATAAGCAAGGAAATTCCCGCCTGACGCATAGACAGTGGCAATAATTGTGTAGCCAAGGATTCCTCAAAAACTGATAACAACAGGGGAGAAAGTAGATCCGAAAATTTCTTAAAGAATTCTGCCGGAAAACAATCTGGTCCTACAGAGATTGATAAAATTTGCTCAAACACAGATTAATTCCTGCATTCTCACAACATTTTACACCATTCTTATCATTTGTTTGCTGAGATATCCTGTTTAGCTGAGCGCTGCCCTAGCTGCTGTGCAAGAAGGCGTCCAAGCCCTCTCACCATGCTCATAGTAGCCATTCCTAGATTTGGATATTAAATATTCGGCCTGTTGGGTAGATAAGATGTTAAACTCTGTTTGGAGTAATATATGTTTCTTAAGTAAGTCCTGTGTAAAAGCATGGCAGCATTCCCTGTCTAATTGTAAAATCTGATCTGTTAGCGATTTTAGCCRTTCGATGTTTTTTTTTTTCTTTTTTATTTGCACCATAAGAAATTATTTGACCTCTCAGGTAAGCCTTTAATGACTCCCAAACACTGCTGAGTGGCATCTCAGGAGTCCGATTAACATCAATAAAAAACTTAATTTCGGAAGCAAGCATATCAACTAAGTCTTCGTCAGCTAAACGTATCGGATTAAGTCGCCAAGGACGATAGACCGATTGCGTAACAGGAATGTTCAGTTTCATTATGAGCGGACTGTGATCAGAAATGACCATCCCTCCACAATCACATTCACTCACTAAAGGTAAAATCCGTTTATCGAGGAGAAAGTAGTCAATCCGTGAATAGCTCTTATGAACAGGGGAAAAGAACGAATACCGTCTCAGGGTCGGATTTCGAAAATGCCACACGTCAACCACTCCATAAGTGTTAAGAAATGAATTAATTGACTGGGCCGATTTAGAAAGAGAGATCCTCCCCACTGTACTGCGATCGAGGGATGATACCACACAGTTCACATCTCCCCCAATTATGAGATTATATGTTGAAATATTAGGTAAATGTGAAAAAAGCGTATTAAAAAATGTTTGGTCATCCAAATTTGGAGCATATACCGAGACTAAAATGACAGGAAGTGCATATAGTTTTCCCACCACAATAACCTAATGTCTAGCAGCATCCGTTTTAACACTGGATGCCGTAAATTGCACCTGTTTACTAACTAAGATGGCCACCCCTCTCAATTTAGATTGGAAATTAGACTGAAACACCTGACCAGACCAGCGCCTGCTTAGATTTGCACTGTCTGCCTTACGCAAATGGGTCTCCTGCAAAAAAGTAATATTAGCATTAAGTTGTCTTAAATGTGTCATAACTTTACTAAATTTCACTCGACCATTGAGTGATTTCTCATTCCAACTCACACCGTTAACTGGGTGACTGTTGATGAACCTGTTAATATTAGAACTGCTCATATATTGTTTTCCTGTGTGGCTCCTCCCCCAGTTTACCCACAAGGACACCTATGGGGCTTGGAGAGGAGACAATGTCTCCCTCTTGGTTTGGTGGCGTTGGACCGGACTTACAGCCACCGGGGGGAGGGGGGTGACCTGTGTGGCCGTGTCTGGCTTATCTCCTCTGGGAGACAGTGGCGGGAGCCTTTAGCTCCGTCTCTAGCTGCCTTCCTTCCAGTGGTCGCTTCCTTCWTGAACCCCGGCCTCTGGATCAGCGTAGTAGCTCAGGATGCCTCCAGCTGCCGGTCACCACTGTTCCTGGCAGCTTCTCCCTTTTAGGATGTGCACTTCTTACTTTGACCGAGATAATGTTTAATGACCTTTACAGCAGGTCTCAAGGGAACTGTTAAGGGGAGTTATCCTATCTCCCCAGGCTAATAACCATTAAAAATGAACTTATTATTTTATGACCTCTTTTCATTACCTCTTGGCTCCAAAGCACACATACCCATTAATAAGTTAACACCTTGTTGCTTTGAAGTAACAACACTCTCATGCAATCAGAGAAAGACTTCAAAAATCAATGTCCAGTCATAAAATTGTCTTTATGATGCTGTAAGCAGTTTAATAGGAATTTGCATGAAAAGCCATATTTGATTATACAAATTAATAATGTTGAATAATATTTGATGGTGATAAAAATAAAAAGCTCTAATATGCTGACCTATCTTTCTGATTAGGTGGTGTGGCATTTTCTGTTAATTTGGGGACGGCAGGACAGGTTGGAGCAGTGTCGGCATTACCTCCATGAGTAGCATCAGACTGTTGCCTAAAAAGGACTTCTCAGAGCTGGGCTGAGTTGATCTGGTTTTCGGTCCATAGATCGCTGGAGAGAAGTGTGACAGCGTCTCCCAGATGAGATGTCCTTCGGATCTGCTTGCTCCTCTTCTTAGGCTGTCCTCGCCTGCTTTGCTGCCTCTTCTCCAGTCGGGGCCAGAAGACAGAAGACTATTGAAAACTGTTCCTCTTTTATACTCTTTTTGGGCCTGCTCACCCCCTCCCCTCCTTACCTCCTGTGGTAAGGTGGGGACTTTCCACCACGGGCTTTTCGGTACTTCCCAGAATGAAGTAATCCTGCTGATTCTTGGTAATAGGACTGTCAGGGACTTTTTCTGTGGTGAGTCAAAACCCACTTTTATTTTCCATCAGAGGCCTCTAGGACTTTCCAGAAAAACCCCACTTCTGCTTTCTTCAGCTGTTCCTGTTTTKAAGAAGCACTCTGTACTTTCCACCATCAGAAATAGCAAACACACACCCTTCCTTCATCTTAAGACACACTTTAACACTTTTCTTCCTAAATCACCACCTTACATTTAAAGTGTATCTTACCCCCCCTGTGAAAAGGTAACTCCGCCCCAAGGCGAAATTTGAAAAATGCATCAAAGTGGGT
>NW_013953076.1:60313-65520 GCF_001266775.1 Austrofundulus limnaeus
TCCTCGTCCGACATTAAACAGAGCCCGACAGAGGAGGGAGGGGAAGCTCTTGCCGTGCAGCGCTTCAAGAGCTGTCCTGCGTCTGACAAAGTGCACAAGCTTCAAACTTCAGCGTTGGCTGCGATTTTGAAGCTGAAATCGCGTTCGGTGTGAACGCAGCATTAGAGAGAGGCTTTTATACCAGAATACAGCTGCTGTGACGAATCTGTGGAGAAGCATGTCACAGTGGAGAGCCGTTAACCAATATGCAAATTAGCCTGCAGTACCACTGCTCTACCCATATGAGCAGCAAAAAGACGTTTTTAGACAAAATATAACAGATTTGAACAAATACGCACAAAAACATCAAAATTAGCACAGAAACTATAATATATAACATTTTAGACACATTCTAGACAGTTTATCAGCTAAAAAAAGTTAATTTTGGGGTAAGTTACTCTTTAAAAACATTAATTATTACAGTACATTAGTTAAATCACACTTTGCAATTAAGCATGTAATTTTTACTCATGTTATTTATTTGCCAGCATTAAAATTGATTACTTAATAATTATTACTCCTTGTTACTCTCCTTTTTTCTCTTCATCCTCCTTTCCCTCTGGCCTGAGTCTCGGTCCTTCTTGTGGCTTCTCTTCCTGTCTCGTCCTTCTCTCTGTTGAGATATGAAAGGAGGCTCTGCTGGCCTGATTCCAACTCTTGAGATGGCTGGTGTAGCCAGGTTTCTTGACAGTATGGTCAATCGGACTGTAGTACAATATCCACAAACCATCACAAAAAAATAACCTGAAAAAGACATTCTCAAAACAAATAGATCGGGTATAGTCCCACCCCTTTCTCCTAAAAAAACACGGAGAACCCAACAAACAAAAAATCCACACATTTGTGCTTATACTGGGGGACTTAACTCCCTGCCTGGACTCCCGCCATAACTAAATAACAGTAACAAATAAATAAAAAAGCAGTTCCCTTACTTTAAAGTATTATTCCTGTTTATGCTCCTTGCTGCACTGATAAATAAATCACTAACCAAGATCTGGACAGAGTCCCTGTGAAATTCTCATACATAGAACAAAAAGAGGAATATTGTCCCTCGGAATAAAGTCTAAAATTAAATCAAGATATAGCGCGGGACATAATGTTAGAAGGTTCATTACAACCTGACAGACATAATGGATCGATGAGGATTGGACCTGCGGTCAACGTCGGTCCTCGTTGTCCGTCGCCGAGATGACTTTCTTTTTAATGTAGTCCATTGCTTTATTGGCATCCAGGAACTCCTTTTTTCCTCCCCATGAGAAATGCGGAGCCATGCAGGAAAAGGCATGCCGTGGCGAACATCTCGTCGGTTGCGAAGAAGCCTCCTCACTTCCGTAAACGCCGCCCGAGCCCTGGCCACAGCGGCAGTGTAGTCAGATGTGATGATAATCGGTGCCTCCTTAAAACGAAGATGGCTGCGGCTCGCTCCCGACACAGTATTTCCACACATTCTTGATAATAGTGCAGCTTAGCAACAATAACCCGCGGCTTATCGCCTGACTTGTTCCCACCTGGAGAGCGATGTGCTCAGTCAACCAGTGGCACTTTATCCGTCTGTAGAACCTCTGCTAGCAGTTTAGCCACTGCTGAAGTGGAGCTGCATTCCGGCGTCTCAGGAACTCCAATAATCCGCACATTGCACCTTCTCATGCGCCCTTCCATATCGTCACACTTCTTTTTGAGCCCAACAACTTCTTCTTTCAGTTCCAAGATGGTGGCGCGTAGAGTAACAACCTCATCGGACCATGTTGACAAGCCGTCCTCCACCTCTTTTACGCTCTGCTTAAGGTGGTCCAGGTCTGCGCGTAGTAGCATTGTGCCGTTAGCCACTTCCGCTCTCACCGCTTGTAGCTCTCCTTTAATAAGAATAAACTCTTCAGCCAAAGCCGCTTTTATTTCGGATTTAATTACAGCTGAGAGATCGGTTTTTATAGCGGCAAGAATGTCACACTTCAAGGAGAGTGCGTCCGCCTCGCTGCGGGATGGAGAAGGAGGTGCCGAAAATCCGGCTTTAGCTGCAGTCTGCTCCGAGGTGGCGTCAGGCCGAACAGCCGCAGAGCTAGAATGTTTGCCTTTCCTCGAGTTTGTYGCCATTCYTCTACTCTTCCAGGCAAGAATCACTCAGGGGTCGAGTCCGGACAGACCAAATGCTCAAAACAGCAAGGACATTTAGTATAGAACCACAAACAGAACAAGTCAGAGCGGGAGCCCACGCGACACACGTCTTACTCCTCCGCCATCTTGCCCCCGAAGGTCAGCCATCTTTACCCAATACACACTCAGGTGAATCCAACTCAGCTGACACAATTAGCTTCTTTTAGCAACTTTCAAACATACTCAGTCATAAATATTATTATATTTAACACAAAATGAGATTTTATAACCTTAAAAGTAATTTAAGTCGGCATACTCATGCTAGTAACCCAGTGTTTTTCAATCCTGGTCCTCAAGGCACACTGCCCTGCATGTTTTAGAGGTTTCGCTGCTTTAGCACACCTGATTCAGATGATAATAATCAGAATCAGTAATCAATTGAAATCAGCTGTGTTGAAGCAAGGAAACATCTAAAACATGCAGGGCAGTGTGCCTCAAGGACCAGGGTTGAAAACATTGTACTAACCTGTATTTTTGCAGAAAAGAGTACAGAAAAGTGCGTGAGATGTTTTCGTCGGCAGGCAGGCTCTGATCTGAGCTCTAAGCAGCCTACCACACATAGCACTCGCAGGAGCTACTCCCTCTGCTGGTGAACAGGAATCACACTCACAAACAAAAACTCTTACCAGAGAAAATATATAGAGATGTGACTTTTCTTGTGAATAAATAACATATGATTACTCCACAATGTGATTAAACATTTGAGCCTATCACAGTTATGTCTGAAAAATCTGCTTATTATGATGTATTTGACAATGCATTTTTAAATACATTTTGCAACACATATCAAATTCAGTTTCATTTTGATTTGGGTCCTTAGCAACTAATTTTGATGGACTATATTTTTAGATTATTAAATCGAATGTAAAAAGCAAACAAAAGTAATATTTAATGTCCCATTGCAGCATAAATTTCATCAGCTAAGTTGCTTAAACAAATTATTCTGTGAGGATTGTGTTGTCTGTTGTTCTGTGTTTTCTGTGTCACCACCTCTCAGTTCTCTTCAGCTTGTTTTCCTGCCTTTTCTCTGTTAATCATCCTCACCTGTCTGTGATCACCCATCAGTCTTCCCTCCAGGTGTTTGTCATTTTCTCTCTCCCTCTGTTTGTATAAATACTGGTCATGTCCTCCATATCATCGCTGGGTCATTAAATGGAATCTCCCATCTGTCTCATTGTACCTGTGTTCCCCGTGGCTCCTTCGTGGTTTGTCTTTATTTAGCTGCCCTGCCAGCTCGTTATTTTGTTTAATAACTCTTTTATTTTATGTCTCATCCTCCGTTCGGATCTGGGCTCATTCTCGCATCCCAAACCTGACATCTTTATTCCATAATGAATTTCCAAACTATGCTGACTTGGCTAAAAAACAACTTCACCATCATTGTTTCTCTGTTATTGTTATTGAGTTCTTTTTATTGATTTTTAAATATCAGGGCAGCTGTGGTGTAGTGGTAGAATAGCTGACTTGGGACCAGAAAGTCAGAGGTTTGACTTCCTGCCATGCCCACATATCGCAGTGTCCTTGAGCAAGACACCTAACCCCCAACTGCTCCCCGGGCGCTTCCATCCTGGCCACATTCATAATGATGGAGATTTGTTGTGGCAACGAAGAACTGTAATCTGTGGAAGACTCAAATAAAATCAGTTCTGTTTTTTGATAACTTTTATTTAACCAGGAAGTTCCATTGAAATTCAAAACCTGTTGTTCAAGAGAGACATGGCCAAGATTGGCAGCAGCAGCAAAAACAACACATAGTTTTACATCTCAGTAAGACAAACAATATAAAAGCATAAAATAGAAAAACATTAAAAGATTTAATTAAAACAAATAAAAACAACAGACACAAGTCATGGAGTCAGTCTCAAGACCTTGCAGTTTTAATTTAAAATCACTCAGTAAAATTAACTCAAGTCGGTTTCCAGTCTTTCTGCAATGTATTCCATGTATAAGGAACAGAATGGATGGCCTTTCTTCCCAATTCAGTCAGAGCAAAGGGAACAGAAAGCATCAAAACGTACTGCAAGCAGATGGAGTAAGAGACAGTGTTTTCTTTTCAAAGTACAAATGAAAGAGGGATGAAGTCAACATATTGCCTTGCATATGCATTAATGAGCTGCAAGTTATGGGAAGTTTTTTCAAAGAGCTGGCTTTTGTGGAACTGCTCCCAGTCTACTCTTTCGGCTCCCGAAACAACTTATAGCTTATTATCATCTGTTTCCTCATATTTTAGCTTACTTGGGAACTATGAAGGCTTTATGTTAGTAAATGCTTTCTTTTAATGTTTTCACAAGAAGCCTTATAATTGCCCAATGTAAGATTCCTATACCTCACAAGGGATCTTTATTTTCGGTACGCATCGTCTTCGTGCAGAAGTGAATGGACAAAACACAATAAGTGACTTTCTTAGTGAATTTTCGGTTGATCCAACAATAAATGCAATCATTTATTTACACAAACAAAATCACTACAGTACAATTATTTGTGAGCAATCAATTTACTATAAAGGTTTTAAAGGGATCCCTGATTAGTTGTAACATTAGACTTTATTTGATAAACATATATTTTAACTGTAAAACAAAGACTGTAAAAATACTGAAGGATGTTTAGTTTTTATAATTTTTAAACTAAAAGTTTTAAAATATATTACAAGGATGGGGCCATTTTATTTACATGCAAAGCATTCTGGGTAATTGATGACATGGATAGGTCCTCGGTGTGAGCGAGCTATATCCACCCTGAAGGTTTATCTGGGACAATATCTGACGGTTGACTCTTTTAAATGGAAACCAGAGAGTGTTGACAGAGAGGAGAAGGTAGAAATGACTCAGCCTGTAACTAAAAATATAGATGGAGGATAACATAGCTGCTTCATAGAAGAACCTCCAGCTTAGCCTGTTAACTTTAGTGTTAGCACCAATGCTATCACCATATACAGGTGCTGGTCATAAAATTAGAATATCATGAAAAAGTAGATTTATTTCAGTAATTCCATTTAAAAAGTGAAACTTGTATATTAT
>NW_013953076.1:68172-79648 GCF_001266775.1 Austrofundulus limnaeus
TAGGGTGGATATAGCTCGCTAGCAGCCTCGCACCGAGTACCTATCCACGTCATCATTTACCCAGAATTCTTTGTGTGTGAATAAAATGGCCCCGTCTGTGTAATATACTTTTAAACTTTTAGTTTAAAAAATTATAAAAACTAAACAGCCTACAGTATTTTTACAGTCTTTGTTTTACAGTTAAAATAAATGTTTATCAAATAAAGTCCAATGATACAACTAATCAGGGATCCTTTTAAGAACCAACAAAAAATCCAGATCGTGTGATTGATTGACCTGATGGATAGAGCTTCATCAGAGCTAAACAACCAATGAAAATTTGAAGCTTTTATGTTTAATAGTTTTTGAGCTATAACCATTTTTGTATGTCCAGACACCCCTTTTTCAGATGAATTGGGGGTCTGGGGGTGGTGGGGGCACTGATTGGTGGGCCTGATGGATAGAGCTTCATCAGAGCTAAACAACAAAAATGAAATCTGAAGCTCCTATGTTGAACAGTTTCTGAGTTATAAGCATTTTTGCATGTCCTGACACCCCCTTTTTGAAAGGAGCCCCCTCCTCAAATATGGGGTGTATCATAAAACCGTTGGCTGGTGCATTGTAGGTCGGACTCTTCTACAGCCCTGCCAAATTTAATGTTGATCGATGCAGCTGTTTTTGTGCTATGGTTGACCAAATATCACTGGGGAAAAAAACAATGAAAAAAAAAAAGATTCCCGCTTACGCTTCGCGTGCAGGGGTCATAATAAGACTTGCTTCCCACAGGAAGTCAAGTCAGGCCATAACCCCTGATGAGTCCAACCAGTTACTTAAACTACAGGCATGTCTTACAGACATAAAAACATGGATGACTCTTAACTTTCTAAACTCAGATAAGTCAGAGGTTATGGTTTTTGGACCTGAACATTTTTAGGGATCAAATTTGCAGCCTTTCACCTCCTCTGGATGGCATTAATATGGCCTCCAGTTCTAATGTAAAGAACCTTGGTGTTAACAGTTAAAAGCGAGTCATTACACACCCTGAGAAGTGCTGTTTCTGTACTAAGGCGTGACCTAAAACCAGACTGAAACTTCTCATGAATAGCATACAGCTCTACGTGGTCCTGCAACTGAAGGTAAACCACCTTCTCCAAATTTTTAGAAAGAAAAGGCAGCTTTGAAACTAGCCTAAAGTTTGCCAGAAAATTAGGGTCCAAATTATTCTTTTTAAGAAGTGGTTGAACAAAGGCATGCTTGAAAGCTGCTGGAACACATCCTAAACGAAAGGAAGTGTTAATGAAACCAGCTACCCATGGACCAACGGTACTAAATACCTCTTTGAAAAGCCTGGAGGGGATGATGTCTCTTGGACAAAATGAAGGCCTCAAATGTTGTGCTAAGTCTCAAATCTGAGAAGTAGTAACAGAATCAAAAAATTCTAGAACAGCAGGAGGGACACGTGAGGGAATAAAATCATCATCATCAGCCACACACCAGTTGTCACATTTATGTGTTCACATTGTAGTTTTTAGTTTTTTATGAGCCTGTTATGACGACAATATCTCTAAAAATAGTGACTTATTTTCTGAAAGAAAATCTCTATTTCTTACAGCAAGTCATTTTTACATAGATCTGTAGGAAAAATATGCATTGTTCAAAATGGTATGTCTGAATAAACAGGATTCGGCTGGATTTCTTCTTTAAAACTTTATTGTCAATCTTCTGACTCCAATCAGGTTCACAGCAGCACTCAGCACACAGGCCTCAGTCAGACCTCAGCATAAGGCCTTGGGCTCATATCAAGAAAACCCAAACAAAGCAGAGCGGCCCTGCTCAGAAGCAGAGACTCTAACACACTGACAACTTCTTTATACTATAATAATGAAGTGACCTTATAATGTTCATCTCTTCCTGGTTACACATTTGGAGGTGTTACCTTTTACGTCAGACATCAGAACGTAACTCATTTTTTTTAGACTAAAGAAAGAACACATGATAACACACACACCAACTCTTTGTCTGCTTTAACCTACAGACTGAAATGATCAGAAAGTATAAAATACAATACAGAATCTAATATTCAATTAATCAGTTACAAAATTTTCTTCAGAGCAGTTTTATGTATTATTAATACAGACTGTTGTGTCTGACCCATGATTGTCTGTGTGATCTTTCCTTAGTGGTGATCATGTGTGCTGGAGCCGACAGAATTCGAGAAATCATGCTTGTGGCTCATGACCAACAGCTGACCAATGGTAGTTACATGTTTTTTAATGTTGACCTCTTCAATGCCTCTTCTTACGGTAAGTTGACACACTTCAGTGTGCTTTACTAACTAAGCCAAATTGACAATTTTACATGTTGACATTCTTGTAGATAATTCAGCTATATTGTAAGTCCAGAGCAGAAACTTTACTCAGTCATGTTTTGTGGTGTTTTGTATCTGTTACTAAACATACTCATGTCATTTGCCATTTTTAAAATAAATGTGGATGTTACGGTATTAAACCTGTTAACCTTTGGGCATAAAATACCATAAAACGCCTTAAAAAGTAGAAACAAATTAAATGAAGTACTGCTTTTGAACCCTTTAGAATAAATTCACAAGCTTGGTCCCTTTTTAAAGCTAATAATCTGAATTTTTAACTTCAGCAGTCATATTCTATGTAACTGTAACTACTATTTAGTATATTGAAGTAAAATACACAAAAATCAAGATATTTTTCTCCCTAATTTTTTGTTAATAATAATTAAAATAAATATGAAGGAAATGAGATATTTTCAAACAAATTTTAATGGGCTAAAATATTAAT
This sequence comes from Austrofundulus limnaeus, assembly GCF_001266775.1. Taxonomy (NCBI): domain Eukaryota; kingdom Metazoa; phylum Chordata; class Actinopteri; order Cyprinodontiformes; family Rivulidae; genus Austrofundulus; species Austrofundulus limnaeus. The sequence continues at coordinate 70,965 of NW_013953076.1, forward strand.
TCTCACCTATTACCAGTTCAAATTTGGTAACAGTATCATAAAATATGAATATTTGACACATAGTACAATCCAGCATGTCTCATTTGCATATTTGTTCTCATTTACATATGTCCAAACTGTACACTTGTCTAAAATGCTCTAATTTCTACACATGGACATCACTCTGAGCTCAAATTAAAGATATAACTCCCACAAAACACATTCTACCATCCATATTTACTCACTGCATGATTAAATTAAAAAATATATATTAATATGCATAAATATTTACACCAACACTGCACTTTCAGCCAAATTTCCACCAATTCCCATCAGCTAACTGGCCAAACCGCAAAAATAAACAATATATCTTTATATCTTTCATAGCATTAACATTCCACACAGCTTTTAAAACCAACAGCAGCGAAAAAATATTTTATTTATTCACATTTGATGCATATTTGTCCTCAAATATGTCCAAATTAGCAATTCAAAATAGCGACCAGAAGTCTTTTTCTCCAAATAAAGTTACTTCTCCTGGCCACAAAATCACTTTTCCATGTCTTGAAGTATTCAAAACACTTAATAACCAATATATTTTCATCTTATCAGCATGTTTCATCAGCTAACTGGCCAAAAACGGTGGAAAACGTTTTCCTGTGAGCATTAGCTGTCTTCCTTAGCATTGTAACACTGCCAAAACATGACCGCCTCCAGTGTGTTATCATCTTCCATCACTAACAAAGTTCCCACCCCCTCTATTTATACATTAAATGAAAGGTACGGTGATTGGCTACACAGCTGTGGCGTCAGAACAAAGCTCAGAGCTGATTGGCTGATTTTACAGTCAATCAAAGCTAGAAAGACGGAAACCGGAAGTTGGTCACCACTGATAAATTATTGTCGAAACCTGAACCCAGTTGGTCAAATGAGGTGTCAATCGAAAGAGGGCCTAGATGTCAAGTTTGATGCATTGCACACAGACACAAACAGAACAGGAAACAGATATGATACTTCAAAAATAAAACAAATACAAAACGGCACGCGGGCGTTCCGCTGAATGTTGACAGGTTTTTTCTTTAACCACTTTTGTTGCAGTTTAACTGAATCCTGATGGTTTGCAACTGAATGGCCAGTAATGGCCATTTGAATTTTTCTGGCCTATATTTGGAAATTGCAGTTTATTATTTTGTGCATTGCTTGCGAAACTACTCCTGCCTCGGCCCAATTTCTGTTGCCCCAAAGTTTATGATTTGATCAACTGATACACAGTTTAGAAATGAAGATAGGCAGATTCACATTGTTTGTAAATAAAGTCTTTACCATCTGCATGGTTTTTAGACCAGGAAATACAGTCACCCTCCAAATGTATTGGATCAGGAAGTCTATACCATAGCATACCATCTTTAAGAGATAAGATAAGATAAGATAAGATAAGATAAGATAAGATAAGATAAGATAAGACTTTATTGATCCCGCAGTGGAGAAATTTGCACATTACTGCAGCTTGATACAGGAGAGGCTGAGAAGAATAATGACAGATAAATAAAAGATATCAAACAAAAAACAACCCCACAACATACACGTGATATATAGTAATGTACACGTACCAATGCACATTTACACATATACATAAACACATATGCATATTTATATACATACAGTATATACACCATAAATTACAGTGCAAAAATGAATGTATATGAAGGTGCATATTAGTGATGGCAGTGTAGGTGAATTGTCCAAGTGACTGATAACATCATGATGTGTTATACAGTCTAATTGCAGTTGGAATGAATGACCTACGGAAGCGCTCCGTCCTCCAGCGAGGATGTTTAAGTCTCTGAATGAAGGAGCTGCTCAGCCCCCCCATGGTTTCATGCAGAGGGTGGTGGGGGTTGTCCATGATGACTGTCAGCTTTGCCAACATCCTCCTCTCACCCACCACTACCACAGGCTCCAGACAACATCCCAGCACAGAGCTTGACCTCCGTACCAATTTGTCCATCCTGTTCCTGTCCCTTTCGGTACATCCAGCCCCCCAGCAGACCACTCCATAGAAAAGGGCAGATGCTACCACCGTGTCATAGAATGTCTTTAACAGAGTCCTGCAGACACTAAAGGACCTCAGCCTCCTCAGTAGGTGGAGTCGACTCTGGCCCTTCTTATACAAGACGTCTGTGTTTGTAGTCCAGTCCAGCTTGTTTTTTTTTTCTTCTTTTCTTGCCACTTCAGTAGAAATCAGTACTGAATATCTGAATATTAGTATCTTAGCTTCATCATCATCAGTGGCATTTTATAGATAGACAAGAAAGAAGAAGAAAGGGGAAAAAAGAAGGAAAGGAAAGAAAAGGTTACAATGTAATGGAAAATAGTGAAATAAAGAATTGATGATATGTGAGATATACGTCAAGAAAACAATACAATACATCCAACTTCTGTTTGCACACCTGCAAAGAATTAAGGTAACAAAACTTAGCAAAAGCATACATATATACATTTAGACACATAAACAAACACCCACCTATATATACCTGGTGATCATTCAGAACCCCTCAGATCTGAACACCTATCTGCATGCGGTTGTGAGCAAGCATAAATGTACAGGATTTCTCCAACGGAATGTAAAATAGTGACTGTGGGGGAGTCCCAGAGTCGACCCCCAAGGCACGAGGCAGGCATAATGGGAGGCCAGAGCCAAAGACCCCAGGAGCAACCCCCAGCACCGGGCCCCCAGGTACACCAATGCAAGGAGAGCTGCACACCCACCCCCAGGTCAAACCATAAGGGAGACCCGGGAGAACCCCACCAGCGACCACACGCAGCAGCCCCACAATGGCCCACAGCGACGAGCATGCAGGCCCCCACCGGCACCCGCTGCGCTAGGGCAAGCACGAGCATGGGCACAGAGGGCCCACCCCCCAGGGCGCACCCCCCAAGCCGAGACCCGACAGGGCCAGAGGACCCAAGCCCTGACAGGCAGCCACCAGGCCGAGACAGCACACGCCCGAGCACCCTGCCCCAGACCCCAAGAGCCCTCCGCGGAACGGTGGGCAAGGCACCCCCCACCAGAGGACGGTATGGGATGGGGGCAACAATCAAACCGGGGAGGGGGAAGTCCACGTCCCAGCCTGGCACATACCCACGCATACACAAATACAATCATCCAATCCCACCCTCATCCTCGCACCCACTCATTCAAAGATATACAATATAGACGCCACACTCCATTCACTCCCGATACACACTTTATGTCCCCAGGTCCAGGGTATGCCCCCGCCCCTCGCAGAGGGTGGCCCACACCCGAACCCAGGAGGTAAACCTATTTGTTCTGGGGTGAAGAGGAGCAGACGGCCATCCCCCGGCCAGGACCACGCCAACACGACCGACCACCCCCGCCCCAGCAAGGCCACGCCCCGACTATCCCCCAACCACCGCCAACAGCCAAGTCTAACTAACAGTCTAACTGCAGTTGGAATGAATGACCTACGGAAGCATTCTGTCCTGCAGCGAGGGTGTTTGTCTCTGACTGAAGGAGCTGCTCAGCCCCCACTCACAGTTTCATGCAGAGGGTGGTGGGGGTTGTCCATGATGGCCGTCAGMTTTGCCAACATCCTCCTCTCACCCACCACTACCACAGGCTCCAGACGACATCCCAGCACAGAGCTTGACCTCTGTACCAATTTGTCCATCCTGTTCCTGTCCCTTTCGGTACATCCAGTCCCCCAGCATACCACTCCATAGAAAAGGGCAGATGCTACCACCGTGTCATAGAATGTCTTTAACAGAGTCCTGCAGTCACTGAAGGACCTCAGCCTGCTCAGTAGGTGGAGTCGACTCTGGCCCTTCTTATACAAGACGTCTGTGTTTGTAGTCCAGTCCAGCTTGTTGTTGAGGTGAAAACCCAGGTACTTGTAAGAGTCCACTGTCTCAATGTCTTTTCCCTCGATGTTCACCGGTGCCGTTGGGGGGTGATTTCCTCCTGAGGTCTATGACCATCTCCGTCGTCTTGCTGGCATTTATTTGGAGAGCGTTGGTCTCACACCAGCCAACAAAGTCACTGATGACCCCCCTGTATTCCTCATCATTCCCGTCTGATACGCATCCAATGATGGCCATATCATCCGAGAACTTCTGAAGGTGGCAGTGGTCTGAGATGTACCTAAAGTCGACGTGTACAGACTGAACAGAAAGGGTGAGAGGACCGTGCCCTGTGGTGCCCCCATGCTGCAGACTACCACATCAGACATACAGCCGTGGAGCCTCACATACTGTGGTCTGTTGGTGAGGTAGTTGATGGTCCATGCTGTCAGCTGCCTGTCCACTCCGGCTCCCTCCAGCTTCCCTTTCAGCAGAGCAGGCTGGATAGTATTGAAAGTACTGGAGAAGTCAAAGAACATGACTTTCACAGTGTTTCCTGCTTGCTCTAGGTGAGAGAGAGATCTGTGCTGCAGGTAGATGACAGTGTCCTCCACCCCGATGCCAGGCTGGTAGGCAAACTGCAGGGGGTCCAGTGCTGGGCTCACCACAGGACGAAGATGGTGCAAGATGATGGTCTTGCTCCATGGTCTTCATCAAGTGAGAAGTCAGAGCCACAGGTCTGAAGTGGTTGGGCTCCCTGGGTTGTGTGATCGTTGGCACTGGAACCACGCAGGAAGCCTTCCACAGATCAGGGACCCTCTCCAGACTCAGGCTCAGTTTGAAGATGTGCAGGACCACCTGAGGAGCCTTGGGCTGATTCCATCCAGTCCTGCTGCCTTCCTGATCTTTGTTTTCCTGAGCTGACCTCTCACCTGATCAGCTGTGAGGTGAATGTGAGGCTGGGTTGGAGTGGGAGGTGGGGCTGGTTCTGTTATGGGTGGGGGTGAGGAGAGTGCAAAAAGCGGAAAGTGGGGGAGCAGCATATGGTGGGGGCTAGTTGGGAGCTGGGGGTGGGGGAGGTGGTCAGTGGGCCAGAGTCAAACCTATTGAAAAACAAATTCAGGTCCTTAGCCCACCCCCGATCTGTAGGCCCTGTGGTTCCTCCATTGTCCTTGAAGTGGCCAGGGATTTTATTCATGTTTCTCCAGACCTCTCGGACTTTGTTATGTTGGAGCTGCTCCTCCATCTTCTTCCTGAAGCTTTCTTTACCCCTCCGGATCTTGTATTTGAGCTCCTTCTGCACTCTCCTCAGTTTGTTGCCAGATCTGAAGGCCCTTTTCCTCTCGTTCAGCAGGGCCTTCAGCTCTTCAGCTTAATAAACCCATGGTTCATTGTTGGAGAAGCACCGTACTTTTTTAGTTGACACAGTGTTCTCCACACAGAAGATCATGTAGTCTGTGATGCAGTGGATCATGGTGTTGATGTCCTCGCTGTGAGGTCTGCAGAGTTCCTGCCAGTTTGTACGTTCAAAAACAGTCTCTCAGGGCCTCACTGCAGTCCTCAGACCACAGCCTTATCACCTTCTTGGTGGAGGGTTTCCTCTTCACAATGAGAGTGTAGGTGGGGTGGAGAATGACCAGATTGTGACCTGAGTGACCAAGTGGGGGGAGGGGTGATGAGCTGTAAGCCTCCTTGGTGTTGGCAAACAGCAGATCCAGAGTTTTGTTGTCTTTAGTGTGGCAGTCAATATACTGGGTGAAGTTAGGGAGAGTGGAAGAGGGGGAGACATGATTGAAGTCCCCAGAGATGATAATCAGGGACTGTGGGTGTGCCTTCTGTACCTGAGAGACAGTGGTGTGAATGTCCTCACGGGCTGCCGTAGCGTCGGCCGAGGGAGGGATGTAAACAATTAGCACAATCACATGTGAGAACTCACGGGCCAGGTGATATGGCCGAGCGCTGACCATTAGCAGTTCAGTGTCTTTGGTACAGCGCTGCTCCTTCACAGTAATGTATCCAGGGTTACACCATCTCTCATTAACGTACATCATCAGTCCACCCACCTTCCTCTTACCACTCTCCCTCATGCTCCGGTCTGCTCTCACCAGTTGAAAGCCATCCAAATTTACAACAGAGTACGGTGTCTGATCCGTGAGCCAAGTCTCTGTAAACAGCAAAAGGCTACCCTGTTGGTACTCCCACTGCAGTCTGGTTAGCCCCGTCAGCTTTATTTATAGAGCACTTTAAATGCCCACAGGACCAAAGTGCTGTACACATAATAAAACATGCACACATTCATAAAATCAATTAAAAAAAAAACATAAAAAACAACACTACAAGTTGTGTTCAAAGGCCAGAGAGAAAAGATGAGTTTTAAGAAGAGATTTGAAAACAGACAGGGACGACGCCTGTCTGATGTCCAAAGGAAGATTGCTCCATCATTTAGGAGCTGCCACAGAAAAAGCACGGTCACCTCTAAGCTTACGCTTTGTCTTGGGCACAATCAGGAGCAGCTGATCAGCTGACCTGAGGGATCCACAGGGCCTATAGGGTTGTAGCAGATTGGACAGATACGGTGGAGCAAGACCATTAAGAGCTTTAAAAGCAAATAACAAAACTTTAAAACAAATCCTAAAATATACAGACAGCCAACAGGAGAAATATGATCAAACTTTCGTGTGCCAGTTAAAAGATGTGCAGCGGAATTTTGTACCCTCTGCAGCTGTGAGATACAGGACTCACTGATGCCTGTATAAAGTGTGTTACAGTAGTCCAGTGTAACAAAAGCGTCTCAAAATGTTTCTTGAAAGTCAAATTTCTTTGTTTGTTTTACACGAAAGGCATTTGGGTTTAAGATCAAAAGATGAGCACGAGGCAAAATTTTTGAATGCTAGCTTTCATTTTCTGGTATTTATATGTAGTATCCATAGATAAACAACTTAGAATATATAACTGTTTGTAATACACTACAGAATTTTTAGGTTACCAAAAGTAAAGGAACAACTAATCTTCAAGTAAATAACATTTAATATTTGGTGGTAAAACCCTTGCTTGCATTGACTGGTTCCTCTGGCATCCATTGGTTCCTCTGGCGTCCACTGGTTCCTCTGGCATCCACAACATCTGCAGTTGTGGCCCGGGCATTTATGTCTACCTGGGTTGCGCGTTTTGGCCCACCTTCAGACATTACATCTGACAGAGGTCCTCAGTTTGGTTCAGAGCTTTGGTCTACCATGGCCAAGTGTCTGGGGACTCAGATCCACCGAACCACCGCTTACAATCCCCAAGCTAAAGGGTTGTGTGAACGGTTTCACAGGTCATTGAAGGCTGCACTTTGTGCTGCATTAACCGGTGACCAGAGCCGGACCTGCCTATTAGCGAAATAAGTGGCTGCTTAGGGCCCCGCAGCCACTAGGGGGCCCCGAGACAGAAGCATTGTAAACTGAACTGACCATAGAGTTAACACTGAGATGGGCATAATGGACGCAGGGTACGAGTGGGACGTGTCCCCCTCACTTCCCATATCTGTAGCCTCTGTCCCCCGCACCTTTTTTTACCTTTACAATGGTTTAATCTGCTATTAAGATGTGGTAACACGTTTTTCCGAGCCATCTTTAAACGCACCATGAGAACACAGTGCTGGGTAAACACCTGTGGATCACCGAGGGGTGCAGAGTTGGCCGCCTGTGAGTTCTGGAGGATAAGAACGGACGGTGTTCTGTCGGGTCAAACGTCTGCTACACAGCCACTTGTGTTTTTGTTGTTTTAGCTCATAAAAGTCTGCTGGTACTGACACATCTGCCTTCACAGCAGCTGGTGAATGAAACTAACGTTCAATGAGTGGCCCCTTCCAAACTGAAAAACAGAAGAAGAAAGGTGAGGCTTGGTTTATGAGTTAAAATTACTTAATAATGACCTGATATTTATGAAAAGCTGCTTATTTAATCACCTTTTAGGAACTAATTAGTATTTTTATCTGTAGGTTGCATGATGTCATGTCAGTTTTGGTTATGAATAGATCCATCAATAAATTTAGGCGATTATCACAATTACACCTGTTTCTTATTTTTAAACATGTAGTTGAGTCAGTACTGCTTGGCACAATGTCATGTGTTAACAAATAAAACTAAATCAAAAATAGACAAAAAAGGTCAAATGGAACTCTAAACTCGTTTGATAAATTATCAGATTAATTTCCTGATCTCGGCCAACAGTGAGTTTAAAACCAGGATGATTCAAACATTCAAACTAGATAGTCATGAAATCAAGTTTTTACTTTAATGTGTTTAGCAACCTGTTAAAATACTCCAGAATGCAGGAAACAGCATCTAATTTCATTAAAATTTCCTGGGGGAGACCCCCCAGCTGTATGAGAAGATTCCTTTCTCGGAAAACTGAATTTTGTGCACAGAAGTAATGAAAACTTGAACTGATTTTACTCTTTGAATGTAGTGGTACAGTAACTGATGATGAAAGCCACCAGCTGATCCTGCTCCATGGTCCTCACATCTGTCTGACCAGGTCTGAGCTGGGTCTACAGAGCTCCTGTAGATGTTGACAGACACTTTGAATTCTTCAAATGAGGTTGGAGGTCAGATTTATGACAGTTTGGCTGATTTTGCTTCCAAAAATCAAGTAGACACACAATTTGATGAGAACTGCCATTTCAAGGAACAAGGAACAGAACATTTTTAGAAAAAGAAGGTGATGGGGCTGCAATTAAGATTTTAAATCTGGTGTTCCAGATTTTTAGATGTTGTTTTAAACAATATTTTTTCATATTTTTTCATTATAATTTTTCAAATTAATGCATTTTCTCTAAATGCTTAATACATTTATTAAGC
>NW_013953076.1:80001-83426 GCF_001266775.1 Austrofundulus limnaeus
ATAATTTAGAGAATAAATGTTTCAACATACTATAATATTTTTTTAATTCTATTGAATTGGCATCATATATTTATATATATATTTGTTTAAACTTTACGTTTGTCAAAGTAAATTTAATTCTCATATTAAAAGTTTCAACACTGAGCATCATTCAGATCATTCTATAAACTATGGTACACTGTGTTCTTAGAGGTCAAATTTTCTGCACCGGGTTTATAATTACATACAGCATTTAGTTTTGCAAATCTTCTACGATCTACTTATGGTGAAGTAGGGCCCCCAAAACAGTTCTTGCTTAGGGCCCCCAAATGTCTGGGGCCAGCCCTGCCAGTGACAAATGGATTGACCGTCTTCCATGGGTCTTGCTGGGGTTACGTACTACAACCAAAGAGGATCTCGGCACTTCCCCAGCTGAGCTGGTTTTTGGTCAGCCTGTGCGCGTCCCGGGCGAGTTTTTACCTGAGGTACCCTCACCACAGTTCGCTTCACCGTTGCAACATTTTTCGCCTCAGGGGGATTCTTTTTGTGTCCCTGGCCCGGTGCATCATTGCTTATCACAGTCATTTGTCCCTAAGAGCCTAGAGCCCTCTAAATTTGTTTTCGTCAAACACAATGCCCACAGAACACCACTATAGCCCTTGTATGATGGCCCATTTAGGGTTCTCCAGCCAGGTCCAAAACACTTCCTTTTAGATTTAGGAGGTCGTAATGAGACAGGCTGTGTTGATAGGCTTAAACCCGCTCATGTTCTGGCAGATGATCAGGTTGTTACGGCCCAGGCTCCTCGCAGGGGCAGACCTCCCTCCACGTTGTTAACGGACCGCTGTCCTCCTTCCAGAGACTCTCGACAACCAACGGAGTGCAACTCTTCTGCAGCCCCTCCTGGTTGCCCTCAACTTCACTGGACTGGTTCTTCAGAGTCCAGCTTCAGCAGTTCGGGTTTTGCTCAAGCCTAAATTTCTGGACTAGTAATGGACCTTACTGGGTGTTCGGGCGGTGCGGTGAACCACTGGGGGGGTTCTACTCACACCCACTAAGACAGGATGTTGTGATGTAAAAATGTTTGTGAATAAGTGTATTGTTTTTGGTGCTAACCTGGCAGAGTGAGTTGGAGTGAGTAAAGCGAGGTTCTGCATCAAGTTTCTGTGTCGTCTTTTCTACTCCTCCACAAAACTACATTTTTTAATCCATAAAACTTAAAAATATTTGGGCAATTGTTCTGTTAACATCAGTATAGGCCTACCTGCACAATGAGGGAAAAATTACAGACAGTACATACAACTTGACATGCTGCACTTGAGTGGGACACAGTGGGACAGGAGACACTGAGAGGAATTATGTTGTCCATAGAGAATAAGAGCTCAAAGAAAATACAGAGCATCACGGACGAGTTCTCAGAGCGCAAGGTTCGTGGTCTGTTCTTCAATAGTGGTGAGAAGCTACTTCTTTTTGAATTTGTGTTTGTGAACATGTGGGCAGCTGTGCCAGGTTTACTGAACTTGCTACTGATAGGGTACAGGCTCTGAGTTGAAATAGATAAAGCTGGTGTCAAAATGACCCAACCACTCTCCGTGGTGCTGAACTGTTATGAATTTGTGTTGTTTTATAGCTGAATGTTATTTTTTCTTTGTTTGTTACACTTCATGTTCATTTGATGGACTTCACAATAACATAGTCGCTCTGTGGTGCTGAAGCTTGTAAGCCCTGCTGTTGCAGGCATGTGTATGTTGTATGAAATGATGTTATCACAAGCTTTACTGTATTATTTGGTATAAAGGGCCCGGTCATTTGCCTCGCCCCCGGCAAGGCTCTGATTTGTTCTGCTAGTGGCTGTGGGACAAGTGGATGCACTAGATCTGAGAGGAAAAAGGGGGCAAAGTTGTTTAGGCATTTGAAGACATACAGAAGGATCTCAACCCTCTGAAGTCTGGGGTTTAAATGGCCATCTTTGACTAACTTTGAATTTACCTCTATATTTTCACTTTAAAAACTATTTACTGTGCCATGTTTGGTATCATTATTTTCAGCACAACCTCAGCCTTATGATTTTAGAGTGTTTGTTTCATTTTGACAAACTGCATTATCACAGTGAACCAAAACAAAAATCCGAGTAGGAAAATTATGGCTATTTTTATTATAAAATTCACAAAAATGTTTAACGAACTATTTTTCCAACCTATAATGAAAATATAGTGTAAATTTCATAAAAATGTGTACAAATTTTGCAAAAAACTAAATTATATCCATGTTTTTACATTAAATTGTGTGCAAATTCCCAGGCATTTTTTACAACAATTTACAAAATAAATCACAATGACTCCTCCACAAATTCTCTCCAACCTTACAATGTCTCGTGTTTTTTACAACCATTTCAAAAATGTGTGACAATGACTCACTCATAGAATCTCTCCAACCTTATGTCTCATGTTTTTGTTTTTACAATCATAAGTCCTGAACATTGGCAGTTGAACCATAGACGTATAGATCAGGAGACCCAAAGATTTATATAACTACTCTGTGTCTATTTGAGTCCATTTATATTTTTTCCAATAGCTTGTTTTTTTAGCATGTTTGTTGGTGTTATCACAGATGTTTTTAACTATCAGAAGCAAAAAACAACAAAAAAGGTATTTTGGACTGTGGTGGGGACAGCACATGTACCTGCACTCCATGGCTGAATACGGCTGAACAACAGGGGCTGTATCTGCTTTGTTTTTGGTGTTCCACTGCCTGTACCTGTTTCAGCTGCTGTAGCCAGCAGGGATCTGGTTCTGGTTCTGGTCCGATTGTGGATTCTGTGTTGTGGGCCTGACAGAGTGGATGGGCAACTTCTACTCCCCCTCCACCTCCTCTTCGTCTTCCCTTGGAGATGAAATCAGCAATATTATAGTGCATTTTGCCTCTGTTATGATTATAATCTTTTACATATTCCATGACAAATAAACAAATAAACAAACAAACAAACAACTAACCTCCGACTCGAGCCTGAAGTTCACCGGCACGCGTCACTCCTCTTCCTCATTCGTATTCTTCATCTCAGCTCAGCTCAGCTTCCTCCAGTCAAAGGACGACTCATTTCTACACACAGACTTACTAACAACACTGCTACAAACACTGCACACACACTCACACACTCCAACACATGTCTGGTCTAAAAATTAACCCGCTAATAGCTTCCAAAATGCAGAAATATCCGTTCGCCTCCCGTCTCCAAACTTTGCGACCGGCCCAGGGGTCTCATTTATAAAGGATTGCGTGGAAACCATACTAAAAGTGAACGTACGGCCAAAAGGCGGAAATGGCGTACGCCAAAAAAAATTCAGATTTATAAAACGGTGCGTACGCACGTTTCTGCGCATCTTTCCTTTATAAATCACAGCTGCACGTCAGAGTTTGCGCACGAGGTCCTGCCTCAGGTTCTACCC
>NW_013953076.1:86195-92182 GCF_001266775.1 Austrofundulus limnaeus
TATATATAATTATAAATACAAAGTGTGGAATTGCTTAGGAAGGCTATGCCATGGCTGGTTTAAGAGTTGGATTTTGTTTTCGGAGATATTTCCCTCTCCCATCTCAAATAAACTAAATTTCTGGCCGTTAAGAACACACAAAAGTTTTAGGAAATGATATCAGTTGATTAAAATTTAAAACATATCTGAGCAGACCCAAAAAACTGCAGTCTTTCTATTAGCAATGTCTGGGGCAAGCACTGGCAGTAGCCTGGATCTTAATGCCACAAATAGAGTGCTTCCCCTGGTCAAAGTTGGACAGTGAGCTGGGCCACCTGTTTGATAGGAGCTCCATGTCCCGGGGAGGAGCCAACTGCATCTAAATGGTGAACAATCAGATATAGGAATGGTAGATTATTGAAAATAAAATCTAATTTCAAAGAGGGTGGTCAGTCACATGCTCTAATAGTTTTGCTCATTTGAAAAATGGGTTGGTTCAAACAAAGGGTGGTATGTGCTGGGTTGTTTAACACATCTACAGTACATAAAAGGAAATAAAAGCTGACATTCAGAACTCTCGACTCATCCTCATCTTTTGATCTTAAACCTAAAAGATCTCAATGTACAACAAAAACAAAATAATTTGACTTGTTGTTCCAGTACGTTTGGATGGGGCTGTATTTTTCTCAAAAGAAAACAATTTTAAAAATACAAGCTTCTCTTGAAACGCAGGCAGCTTAACTAAGAGGTTTGAGACACGCATATCGACTCTGATTATTTAATGGGAATTTTGGTGCACATTTTTTAACATGAATGCAAGCTTCACACAAGGAAAATGAGAACCACTGTAAAGGTTTTTAAATTTTTTGGAGTCTCACAAATTATGTTTTGCAGTTAGTCGTCAACAGTCACAGACCGGTGAGATACCAGTTGAACACTACACGTTACACAACACATAATTTTTTGTCTTGGAAAAACAGTACTACCAATAATACAAATAGTAATGTGCATTCTTGTTGATGTTGTATAATGAAAAAAAAAAAGAAGAGGCCATGGAGTGAATACTGGACTTGCATCTGTTAATATGCAGTAAAAATAACATGACTAATCATGATCACTTCTGTGGCATGCCAGCTGACCTTCCAAGTCCAACAACTTGTACTATTGGTCATTTAATTAGTTATACCGTTTTAATTGTGTTCCCAATTAATACTACACTGCCTGGCCAAAAAAGGTTGCCACCTGGACTATGTGCTATGGTTGCTGCAGTTGGTCAAGTCTAGGTTCAGTATTGTGCTCAAAGAATGAGGTCAGCTTACTACCTGAATATACTGAATGACCAGGTTATTCCATCAATGGATTTTTTCTTCCCTGGTGGCACAGGCATATTCCAAGATGACAATGTCAGGATTTATGGGGCTCTTATTGTGAAAGAGTGGTTCAGGGAGCATGAGACATCATTTACACACATGGATTGGCCCCACAGAGTCCAATGAGTATCTTTAGGATGTGCTGAACAAGGCTTTTGTGCAGCGGTCAGACTCCATCTAGACCAGGGGTCACCAACCTTTTTTAGACTGAGTAACATGAAGGGCTACTTGTTTGATACAAACATAAATTTGCACGGCTCACATTTTAATTATAGTATCATTAATAATAAATTTGTACATGTTAATATTTGACTCCCTGATTACATCTTAGTGTTAAAGACTCATCATGATAATCATAATTTACTGTGGTGGATATGATAAATTATTTTTATTATTAATAAGTAATTTAAACTTTGTAAAGCAGCAGAGGGATTTGATTCCAGAGTTCCCAGTTTGAAATCATTTTGGAGCTCTTCAGTGTGACTGGAGTATGGATAGTTGTTTGTGTTTCTGTCTGTGTCCCTGTGATGGTCTGAGACCTGAGAAAGCTTCCAGCCTCCACCTTGACCGTTATCAGTAACAAGGAGGACATGATGATTTTTATAGTAGAAAACAGATATTTAAACATTAAATATTTTTATTTAATCTCAATTAATAACATTTATAATTTTGTGTATTTTGTAAATATAAAAAAATAAAATGGTAAAAATATTTGACAGCTTGTAGGAATGAACACATTAACACAGTTAACATTTATTTAAAATACACCTAAAAAATAGGTGTAGCCTATTTCATTAAGAAAATGGTAACTTTTTAAACCATTTTTAACAGAAACTTTTACCAGGAAAACAATTAACTCATACCCTTTGTGCTCATCATTCATACTAACTCTTGTAGGTACAAAATCTCAGTTACTGTATGAAATATAAAAAAAAACAAATATAGAGAAAATTTCTCCTAATCGTTGTGAAAATATTTTGTTCTCCTATGTTTTAATGCTTGTTTCCCCTCTACTCAGAGGTCAATAAACTGAATATCTGTGATTTCTTTTGTTTTCTGTCTTGTGCCGTGCCTCCCTCTAGTATTCCGCTTGTGTCATTCTTTTTCATCTCAGACCTCAGTCTTCCAGCTCTCTCCACATTATTATTCTCCCACACCTGTAATCTGTAATCTCTCAGTTGTTCCCACTTTCACTGCCTGTTCCTGAGTCACCGGGTCGGATTGTGAAGTCCCCAGGTCTGCCTGTTCCTGAGTCACCGGGTCGGATTGTGAAGTCCCCAGGTCTGCCTGTTCCTGAGTCCTTTGTGTATCCAAAGTTCCTTGAGTCTCTGCCCAAATTTCCTGAGCCAGAGTTCGAGTCTCCTGAGCCGGCGCCAGAACCCGCTGACCCTGATCCAGAACCAGTTCCGCCTGAGCCACTTGGGTCCGAGTTTCCCAAGCCGGCCTCTGTTCCTGAGTTTCCCGAGCTGGCCTTTGTTCCTGAGTTTCCTCCGAATTTCCTGAGTCCATGGCGGCCTCTGAATTTCCTGAGTCCCCCCGGGTACAGCTGTGTGATCACTAGTCAAAACATAGATAAACAGGTCTCTGTCAGAAAAACACAACATTTCTTTTGGGGTGAGTATTATGTTGACTTAGACCAGGCATGTCCAAAGTCCGGCCCAGGGGCCAATTGCGGCCCGTGTTCATATTTCCACTGGCCCGCAGCCTTTGTCTAAAAATTAATGAGTGGCCCGCCAGCACTGTTGACTCCCTCATAAAATACATGCTATTTTAGCTTTCACTGCTAGATGGCAGTGTGACCCTTTCCAGGCAATTCTAAAATTTCCGTCACCGTCTTTTGCTTATCTCAGGCTGCGCCACCACCGCAGGGGCAACAGGTGCAGGATGGAAATCCAGCCATCCCACTCCTCAGCGACATCTTCCAGCATCTTCCATTGGTGATATAATCCCTACAATGAATCCATCTCCAAATGGCGGCTGTAACTAAATAAAGAAAAGTTGACAGGGAGGGCTGTCGCTTCCAGGACAAGTGGAAATATCAGTGGTTTTTCACTGAAATACGGAACAATTGTGTCTGCTTAATTTGCCAAGAGACTGTGGCTGTTTTCAAGGAATTCAATATCCAGAGGCATTACCAGATGGAACACATTGCTAACTATGACAAGTTAACCGAGAACGAACGCCATGAAAAGGTGAAGCAACTGGAAGCTGTTTTAATGGCACAGCAGCGTTTTTTCACAAGAGCCCGTGAGTCAAATGAAAATTCTACAATGGCAAGCCACGAGGTAGCTACGCTAATTGCTAAGCACTGCAAACCTTTTACTGAGGGTGAATTTATTAAAAACTGCCTGATGAAAATTGTGGAGAAAAGTTGTCCTGAGAAGAAGCAAGAGTTTGCTAACATTTGCCTGGCTCGTAACACTGGCACGGAGAATTGAAGAGGACGTTTCATCTGATCTTTAGAGACAGTTGGAAGTAAAAGGAGCAGACTTAGACTTTTTTTCATTAGCCTGCGACTAAAGCACAGATGCATCTGATACAGCTTAGTTACTGATTTTATTAAGAGGAGTGGACAAAGAAATGAATGTGAGTGAGGAGTTACTTGACCTCTAGAGCCTTAAGGACCAAACGAGAGGAGCAGATTTATTTGCTTCAGTTTGTTCCACCATAGATAAAGTGAAACTACTGTAGAGTAAAGTCACTGGGATCATTACAGATGGCGCGCCTGCCATGGTTGGTGAGCGAAGTGGATTAGCAACCCTGGTCTGTAACAAACTCAGCAAAGACGGAGGCAAAGCTTTAAAACTCCACTGCATTATTCACCACCAAGTTGTCTGTGCAAAACATCTGAAACATGATCATGTAATGAAACCAGTGATAAAGGCTATTAAGTACATTCGCTCCAAAGCCCTGTGCCACCGCCAGTTTCAACAGTTTCTACTTGACATCCAGGCTGAATATGGAGATGTTGTGTAATGACATAAGATGGCTCAGTCGGGGGTCTGCACTGTAGTGTTTTTACTCTCTTAGGGAGGAAATAGGACAATTTTTGGCAAAAAAGGGACAACGAATGCCTGAATTATCCGATCCAGTTTGGCTGGCTGATTTTGTAATGAATTACGCTCATGTCCTGTTTTTAATCCAAGTCATGTCATGTTTTTCACAGTCAATTAGCCTGTTAATTGTTTCACTCCCCCCATCACAGAACTCCTCATCAGCCTCATGTCTTACACCTGTTACCCTCAGTATTGAAACTCTCCTTCACCACTGCTCCAGCGCCAGATTTATGAACGGTTTCACCCAGTAGTTGTCCAGCATTCCCAAGTCTTGTCTCGCCTGCCTCGTAACGACCCTGTTTTTGATCTCTGGTTCTACGTCTCCTGCCTTGCCCCTGTATGGTTCTGTCTCGGACTCTGATCACCTGGTTTTGATTCCTGCTCTCGACTCTGGATCTCTGCTTCTCGTCTCACTCCGTCAGACCTGTTCTGTCATCTGTTTCCCCGACTTCAACCTCTGCCTGTGTACCTCGACTACGAGTTAAGTCTGCTCCTCTTAACCTGGTTCGTATTTCTGATCTCATGTGCATGACCCAAGCCTACCTCACGGAAAACCCTCAAACCCTCCGCCCACGTCGAAGTCCTAGACCCGGAAGAAACAAGCACTGGATTCACAATAGACTCTCAAAGTCTTTTAAGAGTTATGTCAAAACCTCACGAATTCTAAAAAGGTTAGTGATTTTGTATTTCTCTAAATCTGTTTCCCTGCATCAAGTGGTCACTAACCTCATCATCTCTTGTGCAGATCTGCGGATCCTCGTGATGTGCTGCTCTCGGTCCAGCTGCTCATTTCTAAATAAAATCCTTAAATCTTCTTTGTTGTCTGACTTCTCAGTGAAACTCACAAAACCCGTCATTACAGATTTTGGATTTTTAGTCGATAAAACACGACATCTGAACTTGCTGAACACAAGCCTCCAGGGGCAAAATGCAGTGATAAGCCAGCTGTATTCACACATCAAAGCCTTTTGGAATTAAGCTGCGACTTTTCAAACAGCAACTGTCACAAACGCAGCCCAATACCACACATTTCCCATTGCTGCAGGAAATATTGACCAACTATCCACAGAACAACATCAGTGTGCAAATGAGTAGGTATGCTGAAAACATCTCATCTCTGGCTGAAGAATTTCAACAGCGCTTTCAGGATTTTGCAGCCATTGAAAAGGACATTGTGCTGTTTTCCTCTCCATTCTCCGTGGACCCAGATGATGCTCCAGAACACCTGCAGCTGGAGCTCATTGAGCTGCAGTGTGACGCCGAGTGTCACAGTCAGCACCAAGTGCTGCCCCTTGTAAACATTTACCGCCAGTTGGTTCCAAGAAGTTCGCACATTTGCAAAAAAAAAAAAAAAAAAAAAATGCTGAGCTTGTTTGGTTCAACATAGTTGTTATTTATTTAACAAAGACAGAAATACGTGGTCCAAGAATGAAGATACTCCATGGGATGATCAGCTGAGTTTTATTACAACAACAGGAAACACAGAGAACAAATTGGCCTGTCTCTGTGCCTCTGCCTCTCTCTGTCACTGTCTCTCCACACCACTCACCGTGTCTCGAGAGGCCTCGAGGAGGTATATATA
>NW_013953076.1:92192-98307 GCF_001266775.1 Austrofundulus limnaeus
CCTCGTCAATCTCAAGTTGTGACAGCAGTTGCCGTTTGCGGATGTTGGAACACTGAACTACTAGTTGTTTGGCAGTTAGTGTCGACTGGGGATGTCGAAGTAACCATTCCTCCCACAGTCTTTGCATGTAGCCCCTCTGGCTAGGGTTACTTGAGTAGTAGCATTCCAACAGATCCATGTTTTCATCTCTCACCCATTTTCATGGGCCATGAGATACCATGAGAGACACTAATAAGCATAACATGCCGGCTCAGACGTCGCCCGGCCAAACAAGGTCTGCGTCAGGTGCTGGGGAACCAGAGCACCTTGATGAAAAATGGGCTACTGGAACAAGACGAAAATGGGCGAGAGATGAAAACATGGATCTGTTGGAATACTCAAGTAACCCTAGCCAGAGGGGCTACATGCAAAGACTGTGGGAGGAATGGTTACTTCGACATCCCCAGTCGACACTAACTGCCAAACAACTAGTAGCTCAGTGTTCCAACATCTGCAAACGGCAACTGCTGTCACAACTTGAGATTGACGAGGTACAACACAAGTGCAAGGGGGAGGAACCAGGACACCAGGTCAGAAGGGTTGAGTGAATGCTTTGTTGAGTTCTCCAAAGCATTCATCTCTTCCAAACGATGAATCTTGAGCTCCAACACTGTCACCTTTTGGAGAAGCTGGCAGAAATCCTCTTTGGAAAAGTAAGGAGGCATCATGAAGCTTTTTTGTACTCACTCTCAGCAGATGATGTTTCAAAAATCTTCTCAGGTTCTTCAACAGCCAAAAATAAAAATTCAATGTTCTTTTCTTATTCAAGATCATCCATCACCATTGTCAACAGCGTATCTCTGTTGTTAAAACAATTTACCATAAAAAGGTTATTTTCATCCAGCTGGAAACACGGTCCTGAGCAGTCCTTGCTCACTCATATCAGTCCATCTGCAATGTGGCCTTGGTCCGTCGATCTCCTGTGGTCTCCGCGACAACGCCAACCTGTTATGGCAATATTTATTCACCAAAGACAGAAATACGTGGTCCAAGAATGAAGGTACTCTGTGAGATGATCAGCTGAGTTTTATTGCAACAACAGGAAACACAGAGAACAACCTGGACTGTCTCTGTGCCTCTGCTTCTCTCTGTCACTGTCTCTCCACACTACTCACTGTGTCTCGAGAGGCCTCATATATATATTAACAAACTCTATTATGTCAACTTAGCAAGATTTGATACAAGGTCAACGGAAAACACAAAGATAAACACAAGTGATATCTAAGAATGACTGTTTTTAGCAATTCTTGTTCTGACTTTAATCATTCTATCTGCAGATGAACAGCATGTCATGAAAACCTAGGTCGTTAAAGGATGCCATGAATAACTAGCTTAAATATAAAAGTATTAGTTCCATTACAGTGCGAGCAGACATTCTCTGTCATGAACATTAACAAGAACCGCCTGAGGACGAGATTAAGTGACCCTCACCTGCATGACATTTTGCGCATCAAAACCACTGATTTCGAACCAAATATAACTTATTTACTGCAGTCAAAACCCCAGTGTCACCCTTCACACTAGTGAAGGCAAGTTGTTTTATTTGGAATGCTTCCGTTCAAAATTGTCAGGGTTTTTTTGTGTGTGATTATCAAAACCACATTTATAAATATGCACTGTTTTTTCAGTCTGTGTATCATTTTTTTCCTCAGTGCTTGTTTTGGATTTTTGAAGAAAGTAACTATCCTGTTCACAGTTTTGAACTGAGTTAATTTGAGTAAAAGTTTTAAGTTTACAGAGAGCCTTTAATAGTGAACAATTTCTGTTTCAAATGGACCTAGTTATGTCTTCCAGAGGGCTTTTGCCCCAGACACTTTGTCTTCATTTTATGTGATCATACAATATAAAACACTGATTAAATGTGGTAAAAAAAAACTTTATTAGATTTATTTATGTTCTGTAAAGAAATGAAAAGTATGCCAGTTGCAATAAAATTTTCATAAAATATTTCATTTGCATTTAATTTTAATGGTTCAAACCATGCCAGACCGAAAGAAAGGTCGGCCCCTGCACATTTTCACATAACAAAATGTGGCCCTCTTTGCAAAAAGTTTGGACACCCCTGACTTAGACCATGGCATTGTGTCACACACAGGTGTTTTTCCTGCTCATGAAAAGGAGAAAAACAGTCTGTTACATCAAACCCTGGATGGTAAAATTAAATGACAGTTGGAATAATTCATATTCAGATCACAGTATGGTATACACACTTGAAAAAGGGTTACATTTAAAAAGGAATACCATGTTAATAATTATTGATTATTTTCTTTTTTAGATAATGAATCTTAAAATGTTAAAATAGACTTTTCATGTCAGTATTATCTTCAGACGAGGTCAAAATTTGTAGCTACAATAGAGTTTTGTCTCTAAGAGAGCTTTTTCTAGAAAAAGTTCTGTTAGTTGTGAGACATGACCAGTGGTGGTCAAAAGGTCATGTCAGGGGTCACGGACGTTCATGCTACATAAGCTAATGGTTAACTCAACCCTTCACTTCCACTCACTTTGCTCGACGAGAGATGGGACCAACCAATCCGGGAATGAAGACCTGTCGTTCCCTCTTTTTGTTAGCAGCCATCATTAACACCAGCCGTTTTCACTACCACAGCTACCAGTCACTGACTATTGGTTTAGAGTTCACAGACTGGTGCCCTGGGTGTCTGGCAGCCAAACCAAGCAACAGATCCCCTCTGGGGAACAACACTTCAGTGGCCTCTGTCCGCAGCTGAAGTACTCTGGTACCAAAACACAGCAGGAAACCAACTGGTAAGTGAATCTGACTTTTGCTGGTGACAGAAGGTGCTCAGGCTTAAAAGTTGATCTCGTTTTTTTTTCCTCTCAAGTTTTGGTAAAACTATCTAAACTTAGCTTAAATTTTCCCAATCTTCAATCTGAGTCAACATCCTTAAAATGACTTTCTAAAATCCCCTTTTTGCCTCAACAATCCATTATTTGTTTGTTTTGTTTTATGCTCGATCTATTCTGCATCTTTATGGTTTGCCTGGATCAAATAGCTACATCAGAGCTGTTATAATAATATCAATTTATTATTATAACGGTTTTAACGGCTAATTTATATAATATCAATTTCAGTCATTCTTGTCTTAACCTCACCCTGCTGAGCTCTGAAATATTACATCATTCCATTTCTGCCATAATTTATCATATTAATCTGTAAATAAAGGGTACATGACCAGTGTACCAAATTTTAAATGTCTTTGTGTCTTGATAAAGTTTGGTGGTTTTATCTAAGAAATAACTCAATTATTTTTGGGTACTGATTTGAGACTGATAACAACTAACCATCGATTTGTCAAGGGGTTTCTTCCTTTTAACCTTCAAAATAAAGGGGAGTGTTGCCTGAGGTTGATATTAAAACTATTCATTAATAATTTATGATTTATTCATAATTTATAATTTTCCAGTACTTACAACTGCAACGTGGTGCTTGTGTCCATTAGTTATTACACCGAACCACCAAGAGACAGAGTGCTGTTCTACCCCTTAAACATAACCCAAATAAAATGTGATGACAAGTGGATTCATATAAAATATTAGTCCTGTTACAATTGCAGAAGATTATCGAAACAATGTAATGGCAAATGTGTGCTGTAACCAAAGCTAAAGGTGGCCCAATGAATTATTAGTGCCTTTTGTTTTGGTGGCGACTTTTGTTTTGGCCAGGCAGTGTATATAAAATTTATTGCAAATTTAACACAACAGAATCAAAATGTGTGAAACTTTGACAAAAGTTGGGTATAGGTAAACTGGCACATCTTCCTCCTTTTTTATTTTAAGCAGAGGTTGTAGATTTATTGACTACAGACTCATTTACTTTGCCATGCTTTAACAGGATGTTAATAATAAAACAATGTATGCTAGTTGTATTTAAAAAAGTAATTTTGTATATTCCAGGCAATGGCTCATGGAGGAGAGGAGATGAATACGATGACAACGCAAGGCAAGCCTATGCTTCCCTGAACACAGTCACGCTGCTCAGGACAGTCAAGCCTGAGTATAGGAACTTCTCCATCGAAATAAAAACTTCCACTGACAGACTTGGACTTCATGACTGCAGTGACTGTGGAAATGTATGTATGTCTGTCTGTTTGCATGTATGTCTAAATTGTTGTTTGCAACAGTTCAGGCAAAAGCACTTGGACCACCATGGCACCTCATCTGAGACACTTTCTCTGCCCCCTGCAGGTGATATGTGGCCGAGGTATAATTTGCTTATGTACATTGTTTACAGGGCTTGTCATTTTCATAGCATACCCTAATGCACTATGCTTTCCTCGCAAAAGTAAACATACAAGGTCACAGCCTCTGTAAACTTGTCCAGGTTGTCTGTAGCCATCCTGAACATCTCTGTCTGTGGAGCCCATGCACACACGCAGCTCCTCCACCATCTCAGTGGTTCACTTTTTTGAAGTCCTCACTGCAGGTTTGGAGAGCTTCAGCCTATGCCTCTAAGCAGGGATTAAGTGGACCATGATGTGGTCTGAAAGTCCGAGAGCTGTGTGTGTGGCATCGCCCGGTAGGCCTCGCTCACAGTTGAATAACAGTGGTCCAGGATTTTTTTCTGCTCTTGTTATGCGTTTAATAAACTGTAGTTCTTGGCTCAGATTACCCTTGTTAAAATGCCCAGGATAATGACTAAAGCAGGGCTCTCAAGTTTTGACCTGAACTTGGAGTGAGATTTCGAGCCGTTGAACACTTGTCAAAAGTTGCTTTCGGCCATCCTAAAAGGTTGCTAAATAACGTCATTGTCCAATTTGCATATTTGGACTTTTGCCACCAATTGTGATCAGGGCTGTATGGTATTTAATGAAGGAGAAAACAGTGTGTAAAATCACTGGTGGGGGGTCTGGGGGTCCTCCCCCAGAAAAATTTGAACGAATTAGATGCCATTTCCTGCATTCTGGTGTATTTTAACAGGCTGTTAAACAGACTTTTAAACAAGTAAACACTTGGTGTGAGTGTTCTATAAGTTTGAGAAGGGGTTCTCAAACATTTTGGGTTGGGGACACCTTACAAGAGTGAAAAATTTGAGGGACCCCCGCATAAACCCATGCTGTTTTAAAAATATTATTTTAATCCTTGAATTCCATGGGAATAGAAGAAAAAAGTCATTTGCAGCTGGAGTTGCTGTGTGAGGCCTCAGAAGTTGACTGGTAGAAGTAGCTGTGAGTATTTATTAATTTATTTCTTAAAACCAACAAAAACCATTAAAAACATCAAAGTAAATCAATTATTGAATAATAAAGGTGCAAAAAGAAGAAGAAAAATATTGTATATCTGCCCCTGTTAAAACAAAACAACTTCCTCCAAGCACTAACATCATGTGAGGTCTTTGTTATAAATTTTGACCTGAAGCCATGCTTTAAAAATAGCTGGGTTATCCTTTTATTTAACATGGCTCTGACACTGATCCAGCTGTTTACAGGTGATGTGACGCACATGCAGTGTATCCTCGTGAGAACAGAGTTCTTTTTTTAAACTATGATTAAAAACATATTTGTGTGCACAACAGATGGAAAGGATCAGTCTGAGCTGTGAGGATGGGTGTAGACAGAGCTGCTGACCTGGTTGTTGGGCAGAGTTGTAAAGTAACTAAGTACAAATACTTTGTTACTGTACTTAAGTAGAAATTTTGGGTATCTGTACTTTACTTGAGTAATTATTTTTCAGCCTACTTTTTACTTCTACTTCTTACATTTTATAAAACGACAAGAAGTAGAAAGTTGTTCCTTTTATTTCATTTTTGCTTGTTTTCATTCCAGCTTGTTATTGTAAAAAATAAATACTATCCATATAAACTGTGCCTCCTAGAGTGAATTTAACTGTGGTTGAATGAGAAGTATAAATATATAAAATTCTGAAACGGTATTAGTTTGTTCACAAACAAATCATGTCACACCCCGGCAGGACATAGTCATTAAAATAAAAGGACTGTACTTAAGAAGTATTTGTATTTTATGGATTATATTATTTAATTTGGCTGCAGCCCTCAGATAGATTTTCGTTTTGGGGAAAAGGTTTGTGCAGTCTTGATATATAATATATATATAATATATAT
>NW_013953076.1:98666-99785 GCF_001266775.1 Austrofundulus limnaeus
ACTTTATACAACACTGTTGTTGGTTCTATGTCTCTCAGCTGACTTCAGCCTGACCTCGGCTCGTTTATCTCAGAAAATATCTGTTTATTTAACTCATTTGGCTGCATCTCGCACAAACTTTTTCCTTTCCCCCTCTTAGTTTCTCTGCTCCATACATCTCATTCTTTCTAACATGTTAGTTAATTTTACCAGCGTGGCTCTTTTTCTTTATGTTTTTTTAATTTGAGAGGGGGAGCACACCGAGCTTCCTCGTCTGCAGGTCCTTGCTCTCCCACTCCACAGAACCGCTCTGTTTACAGGCGGAGGGAAGGTTGGTGCGAAAACACGGACTGGATAACAACCTGGCATGTCCCTGTGTGTAACACCATGGGTTGCGGTGAAAACATGGACTGGATTTATATCAATGCTTGTATTTTTTACAATGATAAACTGGACCGGAGTTGAGTTTTTGGCTGTTGTCAGTTCTCAGTGTGAGAAAGTGGAGGTGTGGTGTGAGAGCGTGTAAAACCCTCAGATGCGTGTGTCTCACTCTCAATGCGTGACACTTGAGAGCCCTGCTAAAGAGTCCGGAAAAGTTCACTCAACACACAAAATCTGAGCTGCGAGTGCACGCCTCATCTGCATCTGCCTCCGGCACAATGTAAGTGGCGACCAAAATGAATGAAGTGAACTTGTGTGGAGAGTAGAATGGTTTGCAGTTGATAAAATGAAATTCTAGAGCAGGAAAGCTGTGTTGAGATCACAGACATGTCAGTGCACCAGTGGGTCTTGATGAAAAAACAGACTCCCCCGCCTTTGGAATTGCATGAGATCACCGGGTCACGGCCCGTGCGGATGTGTTGAAATCAATGATATGATTTCGATTCAATTCAATTCACATGTCTGCGATTCACATCAAGCATATTATGACGATAAAGATAGATATTTTCATTTTGCTTCGATATAACTAAATCATGAACCATTTATGTTTAAATATAAAATAAATTGTTCTTCTCATCATTTCCATTTCTAAACACCTTGAAATTGGCCTCTGTCTCTTTAAGAAACTCCTTCAGCTTCTGTCCCACCCATTTCCCCATGGGGGACTGTGTGTGTGTGTGTGTGTGTGTGTGTGTGTGT
>NW_013953076.1:100007-102934 GCF_001266775.1 Austrofundulus limnaeus
CCTCAGTTCTCTTAATCAGATAATGGACAGAACAATCTCTTCTGTTCATGATTTATTTGTTGTTTAACTAAGAATGTTATTGCATTTGTTAAATCATGATAATGACTGTCACAAGAAAAGTGGAACCACTTCTTTTCTTTTATCGTGCCTTAAAGATTAATAATGGTATAAAAAATCACAGAGAGTTTCATTTCGTTTTCATTGTGTTTTTATGTAAATCACTATTTTTATTTTACTGTGAACACAGTAATATAATTGTGGATTTTTCCTGAGAAAATCTTTAATTTATCCGGACTAACAGAAGGTTCAGAACTGATTATAAACAGAAATGTTAATTAATCATCATAAATGTTTTGCGGTGATTTCTCTTAGAGTCTATCAGAAGAAAGCTGAAAAAAGGTTATCATCCTGTTGTGAACAGCCATAGAATTTTAACCTTGGGCTGGCGCCCTGGCAAATCTTTTATCGTTCTTTCTCTGACTCATCTCTAAGCCTGAGGGCGGAACCAAAGATCGTCCGTTTCTTTTACTAACACGGATGGCTTTGAGCGACACACTCTTCTTCCTGACTCCAACCGAGGAAGACAAAGCTGAGTTCTCTCTCCGGAGGGACTCAGTTTGGCTTTTTAAGTCTGAGCCCATGAGCCAACTAGGGAAGACTTAACATCCGGGACCCCACACGCCGCTGGCGGTCCCACTCCGAGGCTTCAGGCCTCTAAAGTGTGTTTTTACCTCCCGTGGGGAGATTTTATTTTGAAAAGAAGGGACCGGATGACAGCTTGAATTTTTCTGGCTTGGACTGAAATGGACAAAAAGTTACCTGAAAAACACCTACTCGCCAATGACCAGTAAGCGAGCCGAAATCAGTTCCCTGACTGATCGGAGGTGAGACAGCTCCTACCCCGAGGGTGTCTTAAGAAGCCATCACCAGGTAAAGCTGACGTGTTCGAGGTGACGTGTCATGTGGACCCATGAGCGCAGAAAAGACGTGCAGTTTCCAGTTGACCCACACTTTGATAAAGTAAAAGTAGTGGAAACCTACTAACCTTACTTTCCTCCTTTTCTTGGCTTTATTTGCCAAAACTTAAGCTGAAAGTGCCAGCAAAATTATTTGGTTGTTAACATCAGAACTGACGTTTTACTGTTCTATATAAGTAATCAAAGTTGATGTGAATTGAAATTCGGACGCGGATTTTATCTCATTTAACTTTGACACTTTTTATAGGAATACCCACAATGAAGTGTATTTATGATCTGTTCAATTTGTGTAAATAAATGATTGCATAGTCTTTTATGAATCAACTTGAACTCGTCTGAACGTTCACTTATTGTGTCATTTTTCACTTCGCAGAGTCAAGATATTAACAAGTAATGAGAAATACCTTGATAAAAATTTCCTCATAACCTTGTGTATGAGAGATGTGGGAGAAGCCTAACAACACCTTAAGCTCACCCTCCTACATATTGGTGGCCCGTACATTCCATTTTTAATGGTAACTCGTAATTTTTTTCTCATGAAAATGACCTTCTGTGCACTCTGGAAAACACTGTTTTTCCTCATGTTGGTAATAGACAAAGTTGTTATAAGACTTTTTATGGCTGATTGGTGCTCAGAGAATAGCAAAAAACTGCAGATTTTGTCGTTTTCTGTCATTTTGAAGCTATAAATACGTCTGTAACATTAATTATTGCTTAAAATAAGCTCTTCACTGCTTTTCAAGGTTATGACGTCAGACCTAGATAAAGTCACTTTTTCTCTCTCATTATAGCTGAAAGCTATTTTTAAATCCATAATCTGCACTGTGGAAGCCAGTTTTTATATTTATTTGCATGCATGTTGTCTGTATGACATTTTTATTAAGGATCCTAAAGCCAGTATTAGAAACATCCTTACAGGTGTATTTATTAATCTGGTTGGTTATTTAGTGTTTGTACGCATGTCCCTAAAATACACATTTTTATATAACCACACTCCGCTAACATGTTAATGAGTTGGCCACTCTTAAAGTGTTACACTACGTTCATTGTGAATGAATTAATGTGAGGAGTAGAGTAGCGCAACTCTGAGCTAACGAGAGATAGCTCCAGGCTACTCCTGGACGAAAAACTCGAACGAATCGTCCAGATTTACGGCTAAAGCGCCATCTCGGTCAGCCGTGAGCAGACCGTAACCTGTAAAAAAGTGTCGTTAGCCMCATTGAGAACTCGGTGTGTGTTTTAAGGCAAACTTTAGCAGGATTGTGACTCAGGAGCTAAACAGCCCGAGCCACAAGTGGGTAAACAGGAGCGCGCACCACGTGCCCGCGTTCACCTCAGTGCAGCTTAAAAAATAAGCTATCTGCTGGCGTGGTCAGAAAACTTGCTGGTTGATTTTGAAATGCTGTGTTTTAAATTCTGTTTAACTACAGTGAATTTTCATTCCACAAAGCTGTTTCATATAGGCGCAGCTGGTGCGCAACACTGAGCTGCGTTAAAAACTGGCAGCCATTTTCTTGCAGAGTGTAGCAGCGTAGGCGGGACTCCCTGCGTTAGATGCTCTGTAATGGTAATGGTAATTGGGGATGGGTACAACTCAGGTGAGCGGGGGCATCATAAGTGGGCCCATTGCTCTCCCCAAAGATACTGGGATTTAATCAAACCTTTTTGTCTCTCGGATGAAGGACACCAGGTTAGAAACCCTCAGTGTTCTAAGCTTCTCGGGATCCACAAAGGGGTCTCCAAGAATTCTTTCCCTTATGGTGCGTTCACACCAAACGCGATTTCAGCGTCAGGAGCAGCAGGTTTACATGCAAAGTCTATGGTGGAGGCGCTTCAAGCAACGTCGGGAAGTTCTGCGGCGCCTCAAGCGCGATTAGAGAAGTTGGAGAAATTAGCTGAAGTTGGGAAATCTGAACTTTTGCAGCTCGACGCGCAGCGTCAACCAATCAG
>NW_013953076.1:105328-111651 GCF_001266775.1 Austrofundulus limnaeus
TTGCGGGACTTTACATACTGTTCCCACTTGGTTTTGCTTGGTTGGGATCTGTATCTTTGCCATTTACATCTTACTGCCTTGAAGAGGGCAGACATCTCTGAAGTCCACCAAGTCGGCTGCTTTGAAGGCCTCCAGATTTTCTCCGGACAGGCAGACTTGTGACCTCTGTTTCAATGTCTTGCACAGTTTTAATCCTGGCAATTCTTCCACCCATCAACTGGGTTAAACTGCTGGTAAACAGATTCCAGTCAGTGTTTTTGGGTTTCTGTAAGTGACTGGGTGTGGTTTCCCCATCTTCAGCTTAAACTGAATACGTCGATGATCTGACATGGTTTCCTCTGGGGACAACTCTCAGTCACATATACTGTTTACCAAGTCCATGGACCCGACTGTTATATCAATGACCTCCTCCCTATTAACTGTTTGGAATGTAGGTGCATTGCCCTGATTAAGAATAAGCAGATCTTCTATCATCAAATATTCTAACAGTGACCTGCCTCTAGGGTTAATATCAGAGCTCCTCCAGCACACATGATGGGAGTTGGCATCACAGCCTATGAGTACGGAGAGGCCCTTATCTTTGGCATAATTGACTATCGCCATGAACTCCTGTGATGGAGGTGGCTGCTGTGAGTCAAATGGCAGGTATACAGAGGCTGCAATAATTTGTCTGGATTCACCATTTCACTGAATATCCAACTGCACTGTTGCAGCATCTCCTGTTGTTAGATGGGGCAGTGCAGTGTATCTCACACCTCTTGTCAGGGCTATTGCTGCTCTGGRTCTTTGGCTGCTCACATCATATAAAAGTGAGCCCCCAGGAAATCCCAGGCCTCTTACCATAAATTTTACAATCCAAGGTTCTTGGATCAAAGCTATGCCTGTGTGCATCCTGCTTAGGCAAGTACACAGCAATGTACTGGCCTCTTTACAGTGATGCAAGTTGCTCTGAAAGAATTCCATCATCCCCACAGCCACAGAGACTGGAGGTAAGATAGGATTCACTACTTGGCCTCACTAATTGCTTTGCCACAGACCTTAAAGGTCAGCCGGCTCAGCTCATAGTATGGCCTGTTCCCCAGCCCTGCTAAGACATCTAGAGACTTGTTGTCTACACCAAGAAGCAGAAACTGACCAGTAGTCTGCCGCTCAACATGAACAACAACTATCACGCTCTGTGATAGGCTGACACTGGTCCGTCAACCGCCGTGTTGACGTGTCGCTGTCATTCTGCTGGTTAAATCAGATTGAAGTGTCATTCTTGAAACTGTCTACATCTGCTGGTTTTAAAAGGAATTACACGCTTCAAAAATCAATTTAACCAATCTACACATTTTTTAAGCTTTTCAAGCTCTCAACTCAAAGTAATTAGCTCTGTTCATTCAAAATAAAATAAAGCTTAAAATTAAAGCATTAATAAAACCTAATTCAAATAAAAAGGGTTTATTTCTACAACAAACTCCTATATTAATAGGCTTTAATTTTACTAGATTCATTCTGTTTGAAAAACGCTCTGTTTAATAGAAAAGTGTTTCATAAAAAAGCCTAAATCCTAAAAACAATTGCTGACAAGCGGTCGTTAAAGGTTTGTGCTCAAATGTGAATATTCTCTTATTAAACTATAGTGATTTGTAAATTAGATGACTGTAAATATTTAACCTAAATATAGAGACACATCAAACTAATAATTTATCTTTGAAACAATTTAAAAAGCAGTAACAAAATACTCGTTTTTAACAAAAAACCGTTCTAACTCCACAGAGCTGTAAACAAATAGATTTAAACCAAATCAAAATATTTTACAAAAGGTAAAATAAAATGAAGATTGCAGTCTCATTAACAATGTTGTAAATTAATTCAATTCTTTTATTTGTTAAATTGTTTTAGAAAATTTAGCTGGTTTTTAAAAATATTTGTTTTGTAAATAACTAATTATACAGGTAAAGCAACAACGCTCCCTAATAATTAAAAATCTTTTGCAGGCAATATTTAAACAAACCAAAAGCTACTTTTTAACTTCTCAATTACAGTAACTACTATAAAAGTTTTGACACATTAATTACAAAAACACTAAAACTCAAAACTCTAAACCCAACAATCAGTTCTAATCATGGCTGATAATCAATCACCCACAACACCTCAGCCACAAAATATCACCCCTAACCAAACTAACCCTGCAACCCTGTCACAGGGTGGGCAGCATGTTGTTTGTGGAGTGTCACAAGCTGTGGAAGTGTTGTCAAAGCCAACTGCACCAGGTTATTTCCAATTTGCAGAAATGTTGGATATTGATGGGCTCAATCACCACTTAGAACAAATCGCAGACGAGGTTGAGAAAAAAGAGAAACCAAGAGCTAACACTGAACATTTAGCTAAAATGGCATGCTTACTTAGAGTGAGACTGGGTTGCGAAACTACGGTTGTGCGACATCTTCAAAAACATCTACTAGCTGAAAGAGCAGCCAAGGAGACAAAATCAGATAAAAGCCACATCGTAACCACTGACTGAAGAAATCAAACAGTTACTCGAGAAGAACTTAAAACTCCAGCAGCAAGTTTTAAATGAAATACAAAAAAAAGAGACCTTTAAATCTGATTTAGATGTAGTTGCAAGTGTACTCAATCAAGCCAATATTGGGCTTGAAGACCAAAAACAAATCATCTCCTTAAAGCAACCGGACTTACATGTGATCCAGAATGAACTTCAAAAAGAAAAAGATAAGAATAAACAGACAAGAGAAATTCTCAAACAGGAGCGAGAAGCTCATGGAGGATTTTGTAAAACTTATCAGGAGTACACAGAAGCATTGGAGTGCAACATACAACTGTTGAGTGGCCAGCAGGCACAGACAGGTGGGCTCCAAGCTACAAGCACACYGCTTACATTCCCACCTCCACCCCCGCCAATCAATTACACCGGACCAGAGGATCCGGGAGACCCACCGGGGGACCCACCTCTACCCCCACCCCCAAACCCATTGTTCGAGGATCGAACAGATCTACTGCATCAGGGTAGACAAGAAGAGTCCGGACAGGAGGGGAGATCAACTTACCATCGTCCTCCCTCCGACCGTGAACTCGACAAAATCGCAAAAAAACATCAAACCTTTCGATCCAAGCCCCACAGGCTCATATGACACAAGGGCCTACCTTTGGGACGTGGATTTCTACCTTGAGAGTTACCCAAACGCTAATATAGAGAACAAACTTTACCTTCTCAGCCTAACATCAAGCAGAAAGGTAAACAGTTTCATTGATCGCCAACCAGAGGAAATAAAAAAATAACTACACACTTCTTTGTGAAAGCTTTGAAAGAGAGTACACTCCCAACACAGGACCCCCTGGCTATCCATCCATCAAACCCACAAAACAAGGCCGAAATGAACATCCTAATGAGTACTATTATAAGCTTTTACAAGCTTATTTTGGTAAAAGAAACGAACCATTTATGGATGAGGATCCAGGCTTTAAATTTCTCTTTATACAGAACCTTCACAAAGACACAAGTGCTCAACTAAGCATACTCACGGACTGGCGAGTCAATAAGATTCAACAACTAAGAGACTGGGCGATCGCAGCATTTGAAAAACTAAAAACACAAAAGACACAATCAGAAATCTACGTGAACAATGCCAAATCCTCTCATTTAGAGCTGAAGGGAGATCGAGCAGAGTCTCCACCTCTTAAACAAGGTAAAAAGAAACAAAGCTTTCAACCTACCAAAACTCAAAATAAAGGTGCTAACGGGAAACCAAGGTGGGGCAATCAAAACCAAAAAATCGACCACAGACCTCAACAGTGGGGTCCAGGTCCTAAAAACAAACCAACTAACGGGTACCAATGTTACCCCAACAATCGTGGATGGACTCAAAACAGACCACCACGCAAAGGATCTAACCCTCCTTCACCACGTTCAGAACGTGCTGAACAGGACAAAAAGTCAACAAAGGTTGACAACACAAATGATTACAAATATCTGAGATGAAAAGTGTGTCATGCGTTGGAAGATTTCAAAAAGAAAGACAACGATGACGACGATAAAAAACATAATGTAAAATGTATCGACTTGGTAAGGACTGACTCAATGTGTAAAACAGACACTGAAATCACATCCTTGAACAAGGGGGGGGGGGGACCCAAACACGACCAACACAGTGTTGACGGTCCAAACGGACCAAGAGAACACACAGACTGTCCAGCATAACAAGAGAATGCGTAGGCAGCCTGAGGTCGCAGATTTTCTTTGTGACCTAAACACAAAAGGGTGCGCAAGGAAGTTTTATCTGACACTGAGACTGGAGAACACAGTCACGGTGGAGGTTCTAGACTCCGGGTCGGACATAACAATTATGTCAAGCAAACTGTTTGAGGAGCTGCATGCAGCTGCTAAACGTGCTAATAAAAAACTCATCCAGAAGCAATGCTCCGTGGAGATAAAAGCTTTTGCAGAGAACAACTCCATTCTGTCCACTGTTTCTTTGATACAGATACAGCTCAGCTCGATGACATTCATACACCCAGTGTATTTGTCGCCACTGGACTCTATCCCATTCCTAGCGGGCCAAGACCTCTTGTACAGAGTCAGCGCACAGGCAGATTAGGTGGATAGAACACTCTGGACCAGAACCGGAGAACCAGCACCATTAACCCTCCCATCTGAGTGGGACACAGAGTGCCTAGCAGTGGACACTGCAGAGGGCATGACTGACTCCTCACCTGAGAACAGAGACCAGGTGAGTGAGACCTCAACTGAATCTGAGTCAGCGGCAGTTCAACCGCTGAACCCGACTCTGAC
Organism: Austrofundulus limnaeus; assembly: GCF_001266775.1. Taxonomy (NCBI): domain Eukaryota; kingdom Metazoa; phylum Chordata; class Actinopteri; order Cyprinodontiformes; family Rivulidae; genus Austrofundulus; species Austrofundulus limnaeus. Next base: position 110,124 of record NW_013953076.1, read on the forward strand.
ACACAATGACACCTTCCTCTGTGAGCTGACACAGTCAGCGAACACAGAACACTACCTACCACAGGTAGTGAAAGGCCTACAGATCCAAGGATCTCACACAGATGATGCTGTCCTATCCCTCTGGACAGATAAATCTGCAATCAGCCAGGTTTTCTATGAAACCATAGCTGAAAAACACTTAGGTCTACAATTGGGGAAAAAATCTTTTCGCTTCCCAACAGACCCTAACAGTAAACAGGATCTGACTGCAACAGGAGTCAGTAACCTGAAACTGATCTGGAACCTACGAGAACTGGTCCATCCGATCCTCGTGGTCCCAAACCACACTTGGTCTACATAGGTTCTGACATTTTGCTGAGACTAGGTATCCAAGTGGACACCATCAATAATGTACTGTGGTCCCTGAAAACAACCCCAAAAGAACTCCCTGTGCTAGACACAGTTAACCTACTGTAAAGGCTGGACAGACCATCCCTGAGGTCTGCCAAGTCGCCAACAACCAACTTACCACAGTCCCTCCTCAAGCAACAAACATTTTGGTGCAAATCCACATCCTAGCTGGTCAARCAATTGACCACAAACAGGCTTTCTTTCAACCATCTCCTAGGTTCTTCAACCTAGGACTCTCCCTCGAGGCCACAACACAGGTGAGCCTCGACTCCAGGACTACTTCTCTCGCTGTGCGCAACACAAACACAGAAGAGATAGTGATCCCTAAAAACACGCCACTAGGATGGTTAATCAGCACCGATTTTCACGACTTTGAACTGAGCATTCCAGTTCTGAGAGAAATTCCTGAGAATTTATTCCCAGATCACCACACTGAGCCAATCTTGTTCACAAAACCAACACAGGCCATAGCTATCTTCTCAGCCACTGATTTCGACCGTGACATAGTCAGGAGGATTGATCTCGACCAGGAAGACAGCTCAGTGCCTCAAACCTACAGCGTCCTACCTGTTAGCAGGCCGGACGACATGGAGGGGGATCCGCTGGAGCTCCCTACAGAACAAGACCCCTCCTCAATTCCTTCACAGATTGAATAGGTGGTCGCCCAAGCCGATGCCCTAACAACTGATGAAGAAAGAGACAAACTTYGCAAAGTTCTCCTAAAGTATGAGAAGTCATTCTCAACTGACTCATTGGACTGCGGACTGACCTCATTCCATACAGTACGCAACCCAACCCCACCAGATTCTCCACCAACATATGTCAGACAATACAAAATMCCTTTGGCAGCGCATCAGCCTGTCCAAGAAATCATTGATAACCTTTTGGGAAAAGGTATTATCAGACCGTGCAACAGCACTTACTCTGCGCCTTTATGGCCAGTTTTGAAACCAAACGGGAAGTGGAGACTCACAATAGACTACAGAAAGCTGAATAAACAAGTTCCCTTGTCCAGGTGGCCAGTGACCCAGCTCCAGCAGGAACTGCCTAAGGTCACCAATGGTAAGTATTTCTCAACAATCGATGTGGCTTCTGGTTTCTGGACCATACCTGTACATGCTGAGGACCAACACAAATT
>NW_013953076.1:112147-119212 GCF_001266775.1 Austrofundulus limnaeus
CCTTTGCTAGCCATCAATACACCTTCACCAAGTGTCCCTTTGGCTATGCTAACTCACCTGCAGAGTTCAACGTTTTTCTGAACAAAGAGGTGTCCAGACGCTTATGAACGTGAGACTCTGATTTATGTCGATGACATTCTCATGAGACAACCAACTCTGGAGGAACCTTTGACTGAAATAGACCACGTTCTAAATCAGTTGACTGCTGGTGCCAAAATCTCATTGTCAAAATGCCAATGGTGCAAAACTAAAGTGGACTATGTGGGCCTACTAGTAGGTCCTGAGGGAATGCACCCACAACTTCGTTGCACCCATGGTCTAGAAAACCTCAAAACTCCCTCCAATCTCAAAGAACTACAGAGTTTTCTGGGCATGTGTAACTACTCACGCCAGTTTATAGAAAACTACGCAGATCTGGCAAAACCACTGACTGAACTGCTAAAAAGGACGTTCAATTTGTCTGGACTGACAGACAGCAGCAGGCAATGGACGCCCTCAAAGACAACCTAAAATCCGCCCCATTTCTGGCCTACCCAGACTACAACAAAGACTTCCATTTGGAAGTGGGCTTTTCAGCTCACTGTGTAAGTGCAGGTTTGTACCAAATACATGACAAAGACAAATGTGTGGTGGCCTACGCCAGTAAAACAATGGCAGGCCCTGAGCTAAAATACTCAGACTGTGAGAAGGCCCTACTTACCACTGTGTGGGCACTAAAACACTTCTCTAACTACATAGGCGGACAAAAAATCATTGTGRAAACACAACATCAGCCAGTGACTTTCCTAAACAGCCAACACAGAGATGGTGTAGCGACAAACTCACGTGTGGCCACGTGGCTCATGACACTACAAAGTTTTGACCTAGAAATCCGCTATGGACAAAACAACAAATCACATCTGGGAACTGACTTGGCAATCTGCCAAAGCTGTACACAAGATGTACCAGCATCACAGATGCCAGTCGACAAAAAAGCCCAAGTAAGTGAGGATCCAAATCATCACTACTTTGATGCTAACATCTGTAAAGACATGACTACAGTGTAAGTGGATGGTTGCTCATTCCACCACGACAAAGTCTGCAAAGCTGGTGTTGGGGTGGTCATACTCCAAGATCAACAACAAGAAACTTTTAGTTTCAAATTAGGCTCTCAGTCCTCTCAGTACGCTGAGATTGCTGGTATCCTAGTAACCCTCCAGATCTCAGTTGAACGCTCGATCCAGACGCGAGTCATCTGCACTGACTCAAACTTTGCCCGCCTAAGCTTCTCATGTCATCTTGCTCAGTGGAAACTAAACGGTTTCCTCACCAGCAACAAGAAGGCAGTTAAGCACAAAGAGCTTTTCATGGCATGTGATCACTTGGTGGCCTCACTTGACCTACAGATTTACTGGAAGAAAGTTCCAGGACACTCACGAGTCCCAGGTGATGACAAGCACTGCAATGACTTTGCAGACTCACTAGCCAAGAGTGGAGCCGTAGATGGCCCCCATAGTCCTTTGACCCCTCCTGGCTAATCAAAGCTCAAACAACTCAGCCCACTGTCGAGGTATCAGCTATTACACGTGCACAAGCTGCAGCTAAACCAGCTGAAAACACAGTCTCTGTACGACCTACGCTGACTGACCCCGACATCATACAGCTACAGGAGCTAGATCCTGCTATCAACTCCATGGTACTTTACTTGACTGACCCAGACAAAAATACCCCATCAAAAGAGGCACTGGACTCCGATCCAGACTAAAAATCACTCTATCAGTCAAGCAAACAGCTGAAACTAATCAAAGGCATCCTAACTTATACTCATGAGAAGACATCTTCACCTGTGTTCGTGGTTCCTCATGACCACAGGGGGGTGATGTTAGTTCATGCCCATGACCTTCCGTCCGCACGACATAAGGGGAATAAGGCCACACCCAAGGCATTGAAACAGATCGCCTGCTGACCTGTGATGAAAAAGGATGTAAAAGATTATGTTGAAGGGTGCCTGGTGTGCGGCCAGTTCCAACAGAGCAGACCACTTCACAGGGCACCACTGCAGAACAGAGGGATTACATTCCCATGGTCTGACCTGCAGATCGACTGGGTCGGACCTATCACTAAATCTGCTAGAGGAAATAAATATTTTCTCACCGTGACTTGCGCGTTCACAAAATGGGTCGAATGTCTACCAGCTCCAAACGATACAGCACAAACCACTGCTACGTTGTTAATGAACCATGTGTTCTCAAGGTTTGGACTGCCCATTAGGGTGAATTCAGATCGAGGGACACACTTTACAGCTGAAGTGATGCAAGAACTGTGGAAGACACTAGGCGTTAAAGCCAACTTCCATATTGGCTAACACCCACAGGCATTAGGCCAAGTAGAGAGAGGAAACAGAACTGTGGTAAGTATTTTTAAAAAAGTACGTAGTCATAAACTACAAGGACTGGGATGTGAAACTCCCCCTGGTCCTCATGTCCATCAGGGCCACTCTACACACATCCACAGACATCTCTCCCTTCGAGATGATGACTGGGCGACAGATGACACTCCCCATACATCTTTTGTACCAACCTGGTGACACCACTATGGCGACAGCCTACACAACACAGTACATGAAAGATTAGGAGAAACATCTAAAAAACACCTTTGCTTTTGCTCAAAGAAACCTTGAAAAGTCCGCGGAGGGATGCAAAACATACTATGACCAAAAAGCCTCTCACGAAGAACTCCAGGTGGGAGAAAAAGTCTGGTACTATGTGTTTGCTCCAACACAGGGACAAAGAGGGTCCAGGACTGGAACTCTCGCCCGCAAACTAATGCCCAGGTGGACTGGACCCCACCTGATAACAGACAAACTGTCTTYAGTTKWCTACCAGATCAAAATCAGCAAAGGACAAAAAGAACCAATCGTTAAATGGGTCCATCGCAACCAAATCAAACCTTGCAAGACGTTCGATAATCTAACAAAAGCTCAAGATCTCGTCACTAAATAAAACACCCTTCAGTCAAAAAACCCTTAAAAGGTAAATAGGTCTTTAAAACAGATCTAAAAGAGGAAACTCTTGTAAAACTTAGGAACACTAAGTCTAGAGTTAAGTCTTAAAAGATTGTCAAATAGGTTGTAGTGTTTTCAACAAGGATGTTGATGGCACCAAGTTAAACCACAAATGAAGACCCTGGAGTTTAGTTGCAGCTTGTTTAATTGTCTTCATGAACATGTGGTGAAAACTGAAATGACAGAAAATACAATATCTCAACACTTAAGAGACATTTATAHACAAATCAAGTGCTTCAAGCTCACTAAAATAACATTACAGAAAAATCTGCAATAATATCCAAACTCATCAGTATAAACTGACATATAATGCAATTTACGGCGTTCCTGTCTGATAATTCAAAGTGGATGGCATCTGATAACGTTTCCATACTGCATCTCGTGTGTGGATCTTGTTTTCCTAGCAAACCAYGAAACAGGAAGTGCGCACCCGGAACCGGAAGTAGAATTTACCAATAATATTTTTTCATACAAACTTKTATAAAGCATAAACTGTTCGTCTAAACAACTTGTAATCATTTGTAATAACATAGAATTACTTTTTAAATTATTTATTTGGCTTTACAAACTTACTTATTTATGTGAATGCCTTAAAGGGACAACACATAAGTCATAACAACCAGCTAAATAAACACCATTTGGCTTGACCAGCAGAGTGAGCTGAAGCATTTTAACATCTTATTGCTTAGCCACCAACTTGGTTGATGTGTATCTTCTAAACCTTTCATTGTTAGTAATCTGTTCGACACGGGAAAAACATCACTGTGGGATGGTGAATAGCATTGTACTGGTTCTGAGCACCCACAGCCAAGAATTCGAGGTTTTGTATTGCTGTTAATGAATGGAAGTCTAATATGAACTTTGACAATGCCAACATGCAGTGATTGATAAATCTCACATATTTACAGGGCAATGTAGATTAATGCTACCTTAGGTACCATAACCTACATTGGCCACACCCTTGTCTTCACCTCAACCCTGCTCGAAACAACACCAATCAGGGGGGCTATCTAATCTTCAAAATGAGTCTCGACATCGACTCCAAAAATGATAAGGGAAACAAAATTTGAAAACCTAAAATTGCTCATTTTAATGACAGCTACAGAAGTAGAAACTGTCTAAATTAACTGAGTTATGATTGGAGGAATAAGTAATTTATGTGGAAAATGAGGCCTTCCTCACAGTAGCCCTCTTTAGTCTCTAATAGATATAGACACTTACTATATCTACCCCTTAGTTAAAGCAACAACCCTTTAACTATTACCTGTAGCTAATCTGAAACATGATAGCTAACACACAGGGCACACATAGGTTTAACCGAATGTAAAATCCCAACATAAGGTTAACCTAAAACCACATAAATGCATAACACATAGCAACTGGAAAAGCACTAGCTGGAGACGACTCAACAACCACCCTCCACGATGGCCCACCTACTCAGCCAAGGCGACCAGGCTTCAACGCTCTTGACCTTTCTCCTCCTGGTGGTCCCCATCTTCACGGCGTTCCAGTGGTCTCTTCCTGGCTCCTGCTAAGAGATCTCTACCTTCGATCCAGAGGTCCCCTTTCATCGGCAACCTTCCAGAGAGCGACTTGCAAAAGGGGGGTACCTGAAATCAACTGTTCTTCATGGTGTTCCAGAAACTGGTTGACTCCAGATCAACCACAACAATTGTATGGAATTACCCGTGTGGATTATAATTCTTCCTTGGTGGATTACAATTCTTTGCTTCCAGTGGATTACAGACTCTGTTGTTCCTTGGATTTAAAGCTGTGCCGCAATAGGAGTTATTCACAAGCATTATGGGGATTATACAAAAAAAATCGATTCCTGTTTGATTTACTGTTCGTCTTGAAGGAAAAAAACTGAACTGAAAAAAACCTCTGGCTATGGCAAGTTCTCAGTTTGGATTACCCTTGGAATTATACCACTTTTTCCTTTGGATTACTTCAAGTTCAGAGACTTTTGAGGTGCCCATTTTTGTTGCAACTAATCACCATTTGGGGGTGATGACTTGCAAAAGTGGGGTATGTAGGGGTCACCTTGAGAGAAGAAACAAGATTTACTGCCTCAAAGCAGGCCTCGGACATCTCTAAGCCTGAGGGCGGAACCAAAGATCGTCTGTTTCTTTTACTAACCCGGATGGCTTTGAGCGACACACTCTTCTTCCTGACTCCAACCGAGGAAGACAAAGCTGAGTTCTCTCTCCGGAGGGACTCAGTTTGGCTTTTTAAGTCTGAGCCCATGAGCCAACTAGGGAAGACTTAACAGCCGGGACCCCGCATGCCGCCGGCAGTCCCACCCCGAGGCTTCAGGCCTCTAAAGTGTGTTTTCACCTACCCCGAGGGTGTCTTAAGAAGCCATCACCAGGTAAAGCTGACGTGTTCGGGGTGACGTGTCATGTGGACCCCTGAGCGCAGAAAAGATGTGCAGTTTCCGGTTGGCCCACACTTTGATAAAGTAAAAGTAGTAGAAACCTACTAACCTAACTTTCCTCCTTTTCTTGTCTTTATTTGCCAAAACTTAAGCTGAAAGTGCCAGCAAAATTGTTTGGTTGTTAACATCAGAACTGACGTTTTACTGTTCTATATAAGTAATCTAAGTTGATGTGAACTGAAATTCAGATGCGGATTTTTATCTCATTTAACTTTGACACTTTTTATAGGAATACCCACAATCAAGTGTATTTATGATCTGTTCACTTTGTGTAAATAAATGATTGCATTGTCTTTTATGAATCAACTTGAACTCGTCTGAATGTTCACTTATTGTGTCACTTTTCACTTCGCAGATTCAAGATATTAACAAGTAGTGAGAAATACCTTGGTAAAAATTTCCTCATAACCTTGTGTATGAGAGATGTGGGAGAAGCTTAACACCACCTTAAGCTCACCCTCCTACAAATTGCTCGGATTGAATCTGTATGTGCATAATTTGAAAGTGAATGCATTGGTTTGAAAAGAAATTTCACTAAATTGAAACTGAATTAAATGGTTTGAAACTGATTTTAAAGTTTTGAATTTGAATTAATTTGCTTTGAAACTGTATTTTGGTCCTATAAAAATTCAGTTTGACTACTTTCACTTTCATTTCCAAAATTTAGATTTTTGTGTCACACGTCCTGGTCCTTGAGAAAGCCAGCCAGAGTAATCAAACACAGATCCACAGATTTACGTTTCACTTTGGTGAAGTTTCCCTTCTGTATGTAACAGAGTTGATGCAATAATCTGTATGCCACAGTCATTAATGACATATTTCCGGTAAAATTTTTTCCACTCATCCCTTCCACTTCCTGCTTACTGCCTTTGTTTTTTGCGTAAGCTCCTAGAACTTGTCCGTGAAAAAGTCACAAAAGTTAGAGCATCTGTGAACTACTGGTATAAAACACGAGTTCTGTTGTGTGCCGTTTTGTCCACTAACCAGCAGGTACAATAGAGTAGTTAGTTTTTATCCATTCTCCTCTAGAGGAGGAAAGGTGACAGCTGAGAATCATAGTTATACAGGGTAAACTTAGCTATAAGCTCACACTTGCATTTGTAATCGGCATTTCTGACCCGAGGATATTCAAGAGCCAGTAAAAGTGTAACAAAAACAGACAGTTATTTTATTGCAGTGATTAATTTTAACTATATGTGGAAAATGTTGCATTTACATCACATCATGGATCAGTCAGTGTATTTATTACAAATGAAAACAATAAAACAGCATTATAATGTCATGTTTTATTTTTTGTACATAAATTTTGCCCTTTTAAAACTGAGGAGCAAATTTCTTCATGACTCTGGTTAAATTTGGATGTTTAACAAGATTCTTCTCTATAGACAATGGTCAGTGCTGTGAGATGTAGGGATGGGTACCTTTGACATTTGAATTGATCCGATACCAATATCTGGTGCCTGGGAATCGGTTATGGTACCGGTACTTAATGGTGCCAATTTTCGGTACTTTGTGTGTGTTTTTTAAAATAATAATCTTTTTTTAACATATTTCTCAATATATAAAATTTAACACATATCAAGAC
>NW_013953076.1:121255-124618 GCF_001266775.1 Austrofundulus limnaeus
CATACATACATACATACATACATACATACATACATACACATACACATGAACTGCAGGAGATTGTCTTGACCATGTCTACATGCCTAAATGCACTGAGTTGCCGCCATGTGATTGGCTGATTAGAAATTAAGTGTTAACGAGCAGTTGGACAGGTGTACCTAATAAAGTGGCCGGTGAGTGTATATATACAAAGCGGGTAAAATATGTATAGTACACATCACCATTTTTCTCAGTACATTTATTACTAGAGGTGCTGACAGAGACTGATGGCGCTGCGACAAAGGGATCAGTCCGTGGCTGAGTTTTCTATTCCCTTCCGGATTGCCGCCCAAGAAGCTGGTTGGGATGACCGCGCCCTTCAAGGTATTTTCTCTAATGCCTTTTCTGATCAAGTAAAGGACTGAGAAAAACCAGACAATTTGAATGATCTTGTCAACCTGGCAATCAGAATTGATAATCATCTTCGGGAACGGAAGAATCAGAGAAACTACAAATCCTACAATTCTACTTCCCTCCCGCCACTTCAGGCACCGGTAAATATTCCTGCCACTCTTAATACCACTAACATTGGTTTCGATTATGAACCCATGCAAATTGGCAGGGCCCAACTGACTCCGGAGGAACGTCAAAGCCGTTTCACCCCAAAAGAATGTATCTATTGCGGTAAGAATGGTCACTTCATTGCAAACTGTCCTATTCGTTTAAAAGACTGTTCCCACCAGTAAATCAGGGATACTGGTGGGTGCCTCAAATGTTTCTCCTGACATTAGGCTAACTCTCCCCACTACCATTTGTGTAAATAACATTCATCTCTCTGTTTTGGCCCTAGTAGATTCTGGAGCTGAACAAAGCCTTATTAGCCACAACCTCGTGGAACAACTACAGATCCAGATGGAGGAACTTGGTCAACCTTTGTCCATGTCAGCGCTCACTGGTCAAACCCACTCCACCATTACTCAAAGTCCCCTCTCTCCATATCGTTCTATCTGGCAACCATCATGAACAGGGTGAGTTTTTTGTATTTCAATCTCCCATTCCCCAAATCATCCTCGGTTTCCGTTGGCTCAAGAAACATAATCCTATCATTGACTGTTCTTTAAAGCGATTAGTTTCCTGGAGTGAGTTCTGTTCTAACAAGTGAAGATCTGCTGTTCCTTCTTTGTTGCCATCTCCTAGTAAAGGTTTGTCTATACTTCATGCAAGATGTACGGCTGCGGCCTAGCGATGATGTAATTGTGCGTGTGTCACTGACAGCATTCAGTGTTTATACTGGGAAAAGACGTGGGGGATACATTATAGTAATCCCTCCCTCTGCCCTCCCACCGCAGACGTCACGCGCTAGCTTAGCATGTAAATAACTGCTAGTTGCTAAAAAAAAAAAAAAACTTGCTAGTTGCGAGTTTAGCTTATGGGGGAGATGGATGACGAAAAACACTTCTCCTATTGTCAAATGTCCGCTGCTCGTTTCGAGGAACTTGCCCACTGGATCTTTTTTTTCCTACTGGATCTCCCCTCACCTTCAGCACGCACCAATGCAGTAGAGGACACAGATGGTTGTACCACCGGACCGCCTTGGTGAGTTTCTCTTCGAAATTATCCATGTTTAGAAACAAAAACCGGCTTCTTGTAGTGAGTAGTGGGTAGCTGTGTCACACAGCACAAAAAAACCCACAAACTTTGAACCAATCACACGCATCCTCTGCGTCTCGGAGTGCTGACTGGGGGCAAATGTATAGGACAGCTGTCACCTGGGGATAGCAGCGGGAGTGCAGACGGAAGTTGCACAACTTTTTTTCACTCAGCAGGTGGTAAAAGACGTGCGACAAGAAGTACAGTATAAACCAGCCTTAAGGCTGAGGAAACAGATCTTTCTCTAATCCCACCTCATTATCATGATCTAGCCCCAGTATTTAGCAAGTCTAAAGCACTCTCGCTAACCCCCACCATCCTTATGATTGTGCTACTGAGCTACTCCCTGAAGCCCCACTGCCATCCAGTAGGCTCCACAATCTATCCGGCCCTGAAAAGGAGTCTATGAGAGAATATATTGAATCCTCCTTAGCCTCCAATATCATTCGGCCATCTGCCTCCCCTATTGGTGCTGTTTTTTTCTTTGTTGCTAAGAAGGATAAAACTCTAAGGCCATGTATTGATTTTCGAGAACTTTATAACATTATCATAAAAAATAAATACCCACTACCCCTTAATGATTCAGTTTACGAACAACTCCAAGGTGCCACAATTTTTTCTAAACCCGACCTCTGTAGCGCATGTCATTTGGTTCGTATTAAAAATAGTGATGAATGGAAGACTGCTTTCAGAAATTCTCTGGGACATTTTGAATACCTGGTGATGCCCTTCGGGTTGACCAACGCACCTGCTGTTTTCCAAGCCCTGGTGAACGACATTTTGAGAGACTTTCTTAATCAGTTTGTTTCTGTCTATTTGGATGACATTTTGATTTATTCCAGAGACCCTCGTCAACAGATACCACATGTCCAGACTGTACTTCAATGCCTCTTGGAGAATCAACTCTTTGTCAAGGTGGAAAAATGTGAGTTCAGTGTTCCTTCTGTCACTTTCTTGGGTTTTGTTTTTAAGAGTGGGCAGGTGCAGACGGATCCTGAAAAGGTGAGAGCAGTGACTGAGTGGCCAACTCCTGAAAACCGCAAACAGCTCCAACAGTTTCTTGGATTCGCAAATTTTTATCGTCTCTTCATCAGAGACTTCAGTCGAGTGGCAGCTCCTCTCATAAGACTCACCTCTACTCTTCGCTCTTTCATCTGGGACCCCAAGGCAGAATCAGCTTTTTGTAAGTTGAAAACTTTATTTTAGTCCGCTCCCATCGTCTCTCATCCTGACACTAAAGTACAGTTCGTGGTCGAACTGGATGCTTCTGACTCTAGTGTGGGGGCAGTTTTGTCACAACGCTCTCCCAAGGATAACCGGTTACACCCCTGTGCATATTTTTCTCGCCGGTTATCCTCCACGGAAGCAAATTATGATGTCGGTAATCGTGAACTCCTGGTCATTAAGCTAGCCTTAGAGGAATGGAGGCACTGGTTGGAGGGGGTGGAGGTTCTTTTTTAATATGGACCGATCACAAAAACCTTGCGTACCTTCTTTTTTTTTTTTTTTTTTTTTTTTTTTTTTTTTTTTTTTAAGGATGGCCTCCCTTCTCCCCTCATAGCCATCCCGTCCACACCATTATGTTTTTTTTTTGTTTTTTTTGTTTTTTTTGTTTTGTGAAGAGAAAATAGAGAGAAAAACAGAGAGAAGTAATTAGAAAGATAGAAAGACAAATAGCGATTAGGATTATATTAAATATACACCAACAAAACACAGGACCACACACCCAACATC
>NW_013953076.1:127955-143717 GCF_001266775.1 Austrofundulus limnaeus
ACTGGTTTAAATCATTGGACTCCTTCATTTCTAAATTCCTGTGGAAAAATAAGTCAGTTGAAGGTTTATTTGGTATCATTGAGAATAAATAATTTATTCTCGGTAGAACCATCATTTTAATAGAGGCAACTCTTCCCATGAGGGATATGGGTAGAGAACTCCACCTTGCGTACCTTCAACAAGCCAAGAGATTAAACTCCCACCAGGCCAGATGGTCACTTTTCTTTTTGCCCGATTCAACTTTTCTATAACCTATCGACCCGGTTCTAAGAATGACAAACTTGATGCCTTATCCAAACAGTTTTCATCTTCAGATCTACCCAAGTCCAATGAAACCCTCCTTCCTGCGTCCTGCACTATTGGAGCCATGACCTGGGAATAGAGAAGGAGATTTTACGGGCTCAAAGAGATGAACCAGACCCTGGTACTGGACCTCCTAATCGTCTGTTTGTTCCTCGAGCTGTTGTCAATAAGGTATTAACCTGGATTCACAGTGCAAGATTTGCTTGTCATCCTGGGTTAAACAGAATGATTTCTTTTTCCAAGAGATATTTTTGGTGGTCTAACTCTTATAACGACATTAAGGAGTTTGTGTCCGCATGTACCATCTGTGCTCAGAACAAGAGTCTTCACCAACCCCCTGTGGGCCTTCTCCAGCCTCTTTTGATTCCTGGACATCCATGGTCGCACATAGCACTGGACTTTGTCACAGGACTACCCCACTCTCAAGGTAGTACCACCATCCTCACCATTGTGGACAGGTGTTCTAAGGCCACACATTTTGTTCCTTTAAAGAAATTAGCAGCTTTTGAGACAGCTCAACTTCTGATCCAACATGTTTTTCGGCTACACGGCATTCCCAGTGACATAGTTTCTGACAGGGATCCTCAGTTAATATCCCAAGTTTGGAAAGCGTTCTGTCAAGCTTTGGGTCCATCTGTGAGTTTAACTTCAGGCTATTGAAAGAAAGTAGATATTAATGTGCGTTCATTACCAGGATGTGTGCGCAATCATATCAGAATGTGCAATATAATGTGAGTGTGAGAGTAAACCATACAGAAACCAGAGCGCTCTGCTGATAAACTGTTTAATACTGCCCAGGAATCAGACCGAACAAGGAAGTCACAGAGAATATAACACCAGCTTCAGGGCGTGATTCTGACTCTTAATTACGTCATAAGTTAGGAGGGGATCCCTATAATTTTGGTCAGAGACATGCCCACCAACAAATATAAAGCTATTCTAATGATTTTAAACATACAAATATGTGTTGTATGTCTTCCAGGCATGTAGCTAATAAAAATAGAATCATCATGGTAATCATAAATCACATTTATCAGTCATTACACTTCTATCATAAAACAAAATAGACTGTGTGGTGTAATTATAATCAGTGCACTAAATAAACCCCAATAATTCCTTCACTATCATCCTCAGTCCAATGGACAATCTGAAAGGAGTAACCAAGAACTTGAATCTGCCATCTATTGTGTCATTAACTTTAACCCTTCCTCCGAGTCTTCTCATTCAAGTTGGATTGAATATGCCCATAATTCCCACACCTGCTCAGCTACCGGTCTCTCTCCCTTTGAGGCTTCTGTTGGCTATCTACCCCAGCTTTTCCCGAGCCAGGAGACTGAAGTCGCTGTTCCATCTGTTCAACATCACGTCCAGCGCTGCAGCAGGATATGGAGGCAGACCAGGGAGGCTCTTGTGAAGTCTCAGGAACAAAACAAGAGGTTGACTGATCGTCACATGACTCCTGCCCCTCTGTACTCCATTGGTCAGAAGGTATGGCTCTCCACCCATGACATCACTCTAAAGAACTTCTCTAAGAAATTAGCCCCTCGTTTTATTGGACCCTTTCCCATTGTCTGCATCATTAACCCTTCTGCTGTTAGACTTCAGCTTCCTAAGACCATGCGTATCCGTCCTACTTTTCATGTTTCCCAAATCAAACCCTTCATCAAGAGTCCCCTCAACCCTTCAGCTCAACCTCCTCCTCCACTTCATCTGATTGATAAACAACCTGTGTTTACGGTCCGTAGCATCCTTGACGTCTGCAGAAGAGGTCGTGGCCATCAATTCTTGGTGGACTGGAAGGGATATGGCCCCAAGGAATGTTCCTCGATCCCTAGATCCTTCATCCTCGACCCTGGTCTTATCACCTCATTCTACAGAGAACATCCTGAGAAACGTTATATATCTCCTGGAGGCAATTCTTGAGGGGGAGCTACTGTGGAGATGTGTTTGTTTTCTATGATCTCACCTGGCAGTTGCTGATTGGCATGGGTGGAGTCTGCACTTCTCACCTGCTCCTGATGAGTCGAGTGGTACTTAAGCTCCAGAGAGAGATCCGGTCCTCACTGAATCATTCAGTTTTCTTTGGTACTGTTGTAGCTTTTGTAAATCTCCTTGTGAAAACCTTCAAGTAACCCTTTGATGTTTTTTCTGTGCTCCCTAAAGAACCCTCCGTGGCTCGTGACTAACCTCTAAATTTTTGGTTTGGATTTTCTGATGTCTCTCTGGAAGGAATCCACTTGCCTCTGGCACCAAGCGTCTCTGCCCTGCCACTCTCTCCACCTGAAAACAGAACTGCCATTAAAGATCACTCACCTGCTCCTACAAAGAACTTACCTCCTGGATTTCCAAAGCCTCCTCCTCTGGATCAGCCTCCTCCACGAATCCTGTAAGATACATTTCTTCTATCTCTTCAAGAATCTCTCCGGACATATGGTAATCCCTTGTCCTTCCTTTTCAGGATTGACCTCCACACCCTGACCACTGTAAATAAACACTTTAACGTTTACCTGTGTTCCGTGTTTTATCAGTCTGAACCTGTACTTGGGTATTTCTCTTGCTTTAATAACCTGGTATATATAAAATATCAAATTTTAAACTGTCTTCACAATTATAAAACAATATAACTAAATTGTAGCACTACTATGATTAAAAGCATTACAAATGACATATAGCTTTTCTCGTACCTGTTTGATCCAGCGTGGATTAAATTAATCCATGCTGGATCAGATCCTGATGCTTGTAAAACAAGGCAAAACAAACCATTAGCCTCGCTAAAAGCAGTTTGCTTAGCTTGTTGATAATCCAGGTCTTGGAAAATAATTGAGTGTAAACTCTCCCACTCTCTTTGTTCTGCTGCTTTTCATGTCCAGCTGATCGGGTCCAAGCTCTTTTAATTTAAGGTTCTCTTGGTGTGATCTATTCTAAAATGTTTGTTTGTTTGTTTTTTTGTTTTAAGAGACTTTGCTAAGTTGTTTAGCTCCTCCATTTCTTGACATGCTAATCTTGCTCGCAACACCGGGGTGCCCAACCTTTTTTGAACCAAGAGCTACTTTTGAAGTCGGCAGTTTGCCGAGAGCTACTCGTCCAGTCTCAGCATCAAAAAAACATAATTTTTCATCTCCCGACTCCTCACTTCTTTAAAGTAAATAAAACAGAATGTAAAGTGTTGCTAGTTTTATTTAGTTTAAAGTATTGTCAAACAAAACTATCTACAGGTCCTTCTAAAAAATTAGCATATTCTGATCAATTTAATTATTTTTTGTAATATATTGATAAACATTAAACTTTCATATACGTATTTCAGATTCATTGCACACCAACTGAAGTAGTTCAAGCCTTTTATTGTTTTAATATTGATGATTTTGGCAAAAAAGTAAAGTAAATCAAAAATCCCTGTCTCAAAAAATTAGCATATCATGAAAAGGTTCTCTAAGTAACTTATTAACCTAATCATCTGAATCAACGAATTAACTCTAAACAACTGCAAAACATTCCTGAGGCTTTTAAAAGCTCCCTGCCTGGCTCATTACTCAAAACTGCAATCAGGGGTAAGACTGCTGACCTGACTGCTGTCCAGAAGGCCATCATTGGCACCCTCAGGCAAGAGGGAAAGACATTTCTGAATGAATAGGCTGTTCCCAGAGTGCTGTATCAAGGCACCTCAGTGGGAAGTCTGTGGGAAGGAAAAAGTGTGGCAGAAAACACTGTACAACGAGAAGATGTGACCGGACCCTGAGGAAGATTGTGGAGAGGGGCCGATTCCAGACCTTGGGGAACCTGCGGAAGCAATGGACTGAGACTGGAGTACAAACTTCCAGAGCCACCGTGCACAGGCGTGTGCAGGAAATGGGCTAAAGATGCCACTTTCCCCAGGTCAAGCCACTTTTGAACCAGAAACAGCAGCAGAAGCGCCTGACCTGGGCTACAGAGAAGCAGCACTGGACTGTTGCTCAGTGGTCCAAAGTACTTTTTATCGATGAAAGCAAATTTTGCATGTGATTTGGAAATCAAGGTGCCAGAGTCTGGAGGAAGACTGAGGAGAAGGAAATGCCAAAATGCCTGAAGTCCAGTGTCAAAGTACCCACAGTCAGTGATGTTCTGGGGTGCCATATCAGCTGCTGGTGTTGGTCCACTGTTTTATCACGGGCAGGGTCAACGCAGCTAGCTATCAGGAGATTTTGGAGCACTTCATGCTTCCATCTGCTGAAAAGCTTTATGGAGATGAAGATTTCATTTTTCAGCACAACCTGGCACCTGCTCACAGTGCCAAAACCACTGGTAAATGGTTTACTGATCATAGTATTACTGTGCTCAATTGGCCTGAAAACTCTCCTGACCTGAGCCCCATTGAGAATCTGTGGGATATTGTGAGGAGAAGGTTGAGAGGCACAAGACCCAACACTCTGGATGAGCTTAAGGCTGCTATCGAAGCATCCTGTCCTCCATAACACCTCAGCAGTGCCACAGGCTGATTGCCTGCATGCCACGCCGCATTGAAGCAGTCATTTCTGCAAAAGGATTCCCGACCAAGTATTGAGTGAATAACTGAACATAATTATTTTAAGGTTGACTTTTTTTTTGTATTAAAACAGTTTTCTTTTATTGGTTGGATGAAATATGCTAATTTTTTGAGATAGGGATTTTTGATTTTTCTTTACTTTTTTGCCAAAATCATCAATATTAAAAGAAAAAATGCTTGAACTACTTTAGTTGGTGTGCAATGAATCTAAGGTATATGAAAGTTTATCAGTGCATTACAGAAAATAATGAACGTTATTACAATATGCTAAGTTTTTGAGAAGGACCTGTATATTTACCTACAAAAAAAGAAAACATAAAATCCTGACTTAACTCCTGACAGAGAAACAGAAAAGTGATGCTTGAACAAAAAGTACCATTTTTATCTCCTTCAATTAGTACTCACTCTAACATGCGAGCTATGAGGGCTAGAAACCTGCCCAGTGCGAGAACCACAGAGTCAAATAACTTTGGAGCACGGGAACTTGTCTCCATTTAATTAAAGAACTCTCCTCTCTTCTCTCCATGCAGGAGAGGAAAAACAAAACAAATCTATCAGGGTCAACATGGCTACCACAAGAGTAACAGCTGCTGCAGGCACGGGAACCATGACGCACCCGTGCGCTCTGGAGCCACCAAAATCATTCTCAGCTGTTCCTCCCGAACCCGTTCCAAGAGACCTGGAATCAGCGGGACGGGGAAAAGCATAAAGCTGTTTGTGTGGCCACAGTCGGTGAGCGAACGCATCCACCCCCAGTGTTGGTTCGTCTCCAGCACTCAGGAAGAACCAGATTTCACACTGAACGTTTTCTTGTGCGGCAAACAGGTCTACCTCCGCTCTGCCGAACTTGCGCCAGATCTGGAGGATCAGATCCCGATCGAGATTCCAGTCCCTGTCCTGAGGACCTCCCCTGGACATTATGTACGCTTCTCTGTTCAGGACTCCGGGGATGTACACCGCTCTGATGGAGCGTAAGTGTGTGTGTGCCCAGAACAGTAGCTGTCTGGCTGTTTCCAGCAGCTGCGCTGAGCGCACTCCCCCCTGGCGGTTTATGTAAGCAGCTGCCACCTTGTTGTCTGTGTGGATCAGAACATGTTGGTCCTGCAGCAGTGGAGCAAAGTGCTGAACCACCTTCCACACTGTGAGGAGTTCCAGGACATTTATGTGGAGGGGCATGTGGGCTGGCCACTATCATCCCACCGCTTGGGAAAGACACGTCCCTCCCCACCCTGAGAGGGATGTGTCACTGAACACAGAAACATGAGAAGTCGCTCTGCTCACAGGGACTCCTTCTAAAAGATTCTGCAGGTTTTTCTAGCAATTCAGATCCCCTCCTACTGACGGTGGGACCGAGATCATTTGCCGTTTTTGATGCACCGGGTCTAGCTGGAGACAACAGAACTATCTCTGCAGCTGTCTCATATGAAGCAAGTCCAGTGGAACCACTGCATGTGCTGCTGACATCATGCCCAGCAGGCGCATGACTGTCAGAGCCATCACTGAGGAGTGAAGTTTGACACGTCTCAGCAGCGCTGTCAGTGCGTCTTTCCTCTGCTGTTACAGCTGCACTCTCATGGTGACTGAGTTTAGCTCCACCCCCAGGTAAACAATCAGTGGAACAATGGAGCTTTTTTCCCAGTTTATGGAAAAACCCAGGATGCACAGATGTGACATCATGGCTTCCGTTTGAATCTCCGCTTCTTTCTTTCCAGCAGTAGCAGGTCGTCCAAATAAAACAGAATCCTCATTCCTGCTGAGCGGAGTGCCTGCAGTGTTGTTTCCACTAGTGATGGGGAGATTCACCACTTCACATCGGTGGTTCGGCACGCATGTCTGCGATGCGACTGCAAGGTGCATCGGGTTTAATTTGCAGGCAAATTTACGGTGCATCTCCTCTAGTCTTTTTGGATCAGCTAATACCATGGTTAAATCGGGTGTTTTGTTTTCCAGTATATATTTCTTATTCTAACGTATTTTCCGAGGCAATGTTTTTTTATTTTTATTGATTTCTTTTTTTTCTGAGGCAACGTAAATGCACCATCGCGTCCTCACGTACTGATGCAAGCACACAGACATACACAACAAAGATGGAGGGAAACGAGAGCATTAGCAACGACAGAGATATTTGATGCACCAAAAAAGACACACAAATCAAACGTGCGGAAATGTTTTGGGTTTTTAAGCGAGGTGGTCAACTTGACAAGACGCACCCAATCTGCAAACAATGCCATGGGGCTATCAAATACATTAGTGGCACGACAAACCTGGCGACGCACATGAAAAGACGGCACGGTGTGAACATCTCTGCAGCCGCTACACCCTCGTTTTCTTCGGATCCTGCTGAAACACAAGCCACGCTGAGCAGTAGCAAAGGAGGTGACAGGTCTATCGCAAGTTTATTTAGGCAAAACACACCCTTGGCAGCTAACTTTGCTCACTCCCAAGCCATAACTGATGCCATAGCATACTTTATTTGCAAAGACATTCAGCCCTAGCATTGTAGAGAATGAGGGATTTAAACAACTGGTCCACATCTTGGACCCAAGGTATGAAATACCACAAAGGGCATTTTTTATTGACACACAAATTCCTGCTCTGTACATAAAAGTGAAAAAAGAGGTGATAGAATCCCTCAGTAATGCCAGACGAGTTGCTATCACTGTGGATGGCTGGACATCGCGTGCCACTCATTCATATATCACAGTCACATCACATCACAATGAAAATGAGTGGAATATGAA
Source organism: Austrofundulus limnaeus (assembly GCF_001266775.1). Lineage (NCBI taxonomy): Eukaryota > Metazoa > Chordata > Actinopteri > Cyprinodontiformes > Rivulidae > Austrofundulus > Austrofundulus limnaeus. Next base: position 135,519 of record NW_013953076.1, read on the forward strand.
AAAACTATGTTCTATAAACAAGAATATATGATGAGGCCCACACTGGACAGTATCTGTCAGTTTTTCTGCGTGATGTTTGCTGTGAATGGAAACTTGAAGACAAGAAGCCTGCTTTGGCAACTGACAATGCTAGGAACATGCTACTGGATGGAGCAGGTGCAGACATGGAGCCACACATCAGATGCATTGCTCACACTCTTAATCTGCCCTCCTAAAAAGCTCTCAAGTTTGAAACTGTTTCAGCACTGCTGGTTAAGATATGGAAACTTGTAACATTCTTTCACAAAAGTCCCAAAGCCTGTGGAACTATGCATGAAGTGCAAGCCCTGTTAAAACTAAAAGACCACAAGATGATTCATGATGTCACCACAAGGTGGAACAGTTCCTTGGACATAATGGAGCATTTGTGGGAGCAGCAGGTTGCTGTGACTTTGACAACAAGAAAGATGAAGAGGAGGACGTTATCTTGATGCCCGAAATCATTGAGCTGCTGACACCACTGAAAAAAGCAACTAAGTGTCTCAGTGAAGAAAAGACCCACTATTTCCATCATCGCCTCAACACTGGCCAAACTGCTGGAGCATTTTGATCCTGATGACCGTGACCTGCCAGTCATCTCTGAGATGAAAGATAAGTTTAGACAGGACTTCAGCACCCGTTACACATACATTCAAGACTTTCTCTGAAAAGCCTCAGCATTCAACCCCCGTTTCAAGGCACTGGAAGTTTTGGATGATGACCACACCAGGGACACAGTATACCTGGGAATAACAGCTGAAGTGGAGAAGAGGGTAATATGCTCATTACGTTTCTTCTTATTCCTAAATTCTGCCATGTCAACCTGATGTGTTTTATTTGATTTAGTCAAATAAATGTAATTTATATCTGCCCATTATTCTCAGGCAGAAGAGGATGGCAGACTGAATGAAAGACAGGCAACCAAGAGAATGAACAGAGCTCCCACAGAGAGGAGGAAGACAAGGGTAAATGTTTTTATTTATTTATTATTTATTGTTTTTATTCAAACATATTTTGATATAATATAGTTCTTGTCAAATTTTATTAAATTTCTCTTTTCTTTTCTAGATGATGACCCAGAACCTCCCATGAAGAAGTCAGCATTCGACGTGATGTTTGGAAGGCTCTCCTCTCCAAGAGGGCAGAAGAAGAGTTCAAGAGAAAGAGCTAAGGAGGAAACTGCCAAGTACAGGGGTAGGGATCATTTAGATCTGCATGGGGATGTGTTGCAGTGGTGGAAAGAGCAGGTGAATCTCCCTCTTTTGTCCAAATTGGTCAAAACCTACTTATGTATCCCTGCAATAATTGTTTCATCTGAACGTTTATTCAGTACAGCTGGTGACATCGTGACTGCTCAGCGTGGTCTGCTACTGCCAGAACATGTTGACCAGTTAATATTTCTAAAGAAAAACCGTACACAAAGCCATATGAGATAAATCATGAAGTGAAGAAAGGTGTTGACACTTTAAGCATTATTTGGTTGCCATTTGATGTTTTTTGTTTACATGTTCCATTTCTTATATAAATCACACTATACTTTTTTTTCTAAGTACACACGAGTACTATGGACATTGCACTTTGAAAAGCAATACTTTTATTTGAGCACCTTGGTGAAAGTATTTTTTACAGCAGCTGCTACATGCTGCAATAAAAGTTTTATTTTTATGTTATTATTTAATTTTTAATATTTATTTGTTAAATGGAATTAGAGCCATTTATGTTCACTACTCAGTCATCCAAGTATGTGTAGCAGTTAAGTAGCAGACAAGTAGTATGTGTTGCAGATCATAATTTTCACTATGCACATTGATAACACAGTCCTTTTAAAAACTGTTCATCTTATGTTTTATACATTTTGTATAAAAATAGACTGAGAATATATCTGAGTAATTCAGTTGAATAAAGTTTCATGCTCTGTCTGAAAATACATGCATTTTTTTATATTATGTATTGATGTACTCCATTGAAAACAACCAGATGCATACATCCCTCAAACAGAGTAAAGCAGAATTGTGCTATTGAGTTAAGAAAACTGATGGGTTAGGCCAGTACATCCTCAAACCTCAACTCCCTGTATCGAATGATCACTTATCAAACCAAATCCTCATATAATTAAGTCATATCGTTATCAAATAATTTTTGAATCACATCGTATCGTGAACAGGAGTGATTTGTATCGCATTGTATTAACAACAGGTTTCAGTGTATCGCAATTATATCGTATCAGTGGCAGTGTATCGAGATGCGTATCTAATTGAACTTAGTGGTGAAGACATAAATAATCCCTACTCTGTAGGCTATAAACCCCCTTTTGTTCCCTAGTGTTGAGTCCGAGCTGTTCTCCTGTCCAGCATCATTTATACAGGTGTCTATGTCTCTGGCAGCAGACAAAAGAGGCCCTGTTAAGAAATGCTGAACAGAACAAGAGGATTGCTAACAGACACCACTCCTCAGAACCCACCTGCAGGTTGGCCAAGAGTCTGGCTCTCGACCAAGGACATCCAACTCAAAGACACACCAAGGAAGCTGGCTCCTTGTTTCTTTAGTCCCTTTCCTGTGGAGTGCATCATCAACCCGGCTGCGGTATGTCTTCCGTGTTCCCCAGGTCATGCCAGTTTCAGAGTATTTTCTGTGTTCTGTGTCTTCCACGTTCTGTGTTCCTCCTAGGTTTATCATGATGCATTCTGCCTGTTCTTTGTTCCCTTTAAGCTGATCTCCAAGAGGATCATCTACCAAGTCAGCCTGAGCCTGAGAACCAATCACACTCACCTGCTATGTGGCCACTCTGCCTGAAGATTTACTACTTGCATCTTGTACTTACTTACCTTTTCTCATTGCGGACCTCCTCCAGGAAACGTGTAAAAAAAGAAAAGAAACATTTACCATATTTATTCGTGTATAATACAATCTCACGTATAACATGACCCCCCCCATTTTAGCCTAAAAAGCATAAAAAATTAAATTCTCATAATACCTCAATTTCATACGGATTTCAGGATTTTTCAGCCTTTGCAATTTTATACATATCATATACTGTTGTTTCAATTTTTTATTTATTTTATTTAAACAGCATATGTACTAAAAGGTTCACAACAACAAACGTCTAACAGTAACTACAACAAAAACTATTATGTGAAATTTAGCAATGCTCATTTGTTAACTGGTGTGATATAACAAACAGATAGAGCTATGTGGCTCCAACAAGTGTGAATGAAGCTGACTCAAACGTCTTCAAAATCAGACTCATCATCATCTGTATCAACAAAAAGTTTCTGGTATTCCTCCTCTGTAATAAAGGCATCAGAATTCCACTCAACAGCAATCTCATCCTGTGTCTCGCGACCGCCCCCTCTGGTGGGGAAACTTTTTTCAGGTAGACCAACTTTTACAGAACACGGGTAGACGGCAGCCTTTACAGCCGACCATGTGTTTGTTGTTGATCCAGGAGCCGCCCGGTCGCACACTAATATCATTAGTTGGTTATCATTACTAAGCTGCAGGACTGCCTTTTTTCTTTTTTTTCACATCATGTTGTCTACTTGGATCTGTTACTATCTCGCTCGCATCAACGAAGGAGTGTCAGAGGTAAGCTCGCTTCAACCACTTTTTACGATGTGGTCTCATTTCCTGACTCAGGCATTTTGTGAATGGGGCCGTTATTTCAGTTAAAACGCATAAGCAAAAACATTGTTCCGAGCATGGTACTATCCCCCAACTTTATGGATGATTTTATGGGTTTAATTTTTCGTATCATACTTTAATAAATACTGTATATTTTCCTTACTGTTAAGGGTGAAGAGAACACCATGCATCGCAAAGTCCATTATCACTCATGTACTGTTTAACTACATTTATGGATTGCCAACTGCGCTGAGTTCCTGCTGTATTAAGAATGTCTACTGTATTTCTTCATTTAAACCAAAGTTGAGATCACCTCCATGTAGTAGTGAGCTGTCCAAGTGTTTGTACAGTGCAGAAAAAGTCATAAAAAATTAAGTGTCATCAACTTTTGGACCATATAAGCTGACAATACAAAATTTGTGGTTATGTGTAGATAATTTTATTATTACATATCTAACCACTGGCTCTGTAACTAAGGTCGTATTCAGGCCTGACAATTTGCTCCGCTTTAAATGAACCAGAGTTTGTTTCCAGCGTTGGTCCAGACTTTTTGTGCAGGTGTAAATACACTCATGCGAACTCTGGTACGGATCAAACAACCGGACCGAGACCCGCTTTTTGAGGTGGTCTCGGTTCGTTTCAAAATGAACTCTGGTGCGGTTCGCTTCAGTTCGCTTCTGGTGTGAACACAGACCGAACTCTAACCGAACCAACTGCATAAAACATGCACCTTTTTGGACTTCACAGGCCACTGTTGCTGAGCTGAATAAACTGAAATCATACCTGTTTTGTTGTCTCCTGCTTAGCAGCTCTGCTGGCAGCATGTGGGTCAGAACACGCAGAGCATCTCGTCTCCTTTGGGTCGCGGGACACATTTACTGACGTCGCTCCAAATTTAGAATATCACCACGAAACCACCATTAAATTAGCTGCTTCTGACATTTTACATGCTATTGAAGTTGTACTATCTGCAAAAATGTGCGCATAAGAACCGCAGCATGCAGGACTTCCATGTTTTTTTCTGGGTCTGTGCACTCAGTCCCGCCCCCGTCCTTTCAGCCAATGGCAGCAATGATCGTCACCCTCATGGCTTTGTTTACAAGTTATAGTTCATTTGCAAAAAAGCACAATGTGAATGCAAACCACACCAAATGAAAAAAAAAGTCCACTTTTGATCCAGACCAAACGAGTGGACCAAAGGACTTTACTGGTCTGAATACACCCTATGTCTAGTACTGTAGGGCGGCTGTGGCAAGGTAGTTAGGGGAGTCGTCATGGAACCAAAAGTTCACTGGTTCGATACCTGGTCCAGCTGTCTCAGTTGTTGTCTCCTTGGACAAGACACTTGAACCCTAATGCCTTTGATGTGTGTCCCATCAGTGTATGAATGGGATTGGCACTGATTAGTCTCCATAGATGATTGTACATGTTAGCATTGTAGAGACCTAATAGAGTGCTGTGTGAATGGGTAAATGAGGACACAGATTGTAGTGTGAAGAACTTGGAGTGTCCTAGAAAAGCATTATATAAGTACAGTCCATTTAAAATTAAAGTTTTTGCATATTAATATTGCTACTCCCCTTTGTCTTTAATTATAGCAGGCAGAAAATACATTAGGGAACTCAGGAGATTTAAAACCATCTGCAGTTGAAGTTAATTTATGAATCTTTTAGTAAGACATCATCCGCCTGCAATCTTTTAAGCTGGTTAAAGATTTGAAATTTCTTTTGTTGGGTGCAGGTTCCATTACATTCCATGTGACAAACCTTAGTGTGCCCATAGTTGTGTATGCGTAGTTAAAGTTATACCGCACGTGTTACCATAGAGACAAAAACACAGAAGAAAAATCACAATCAGTGATTGTGGATGGCTAGTTGAAATTTCAGAGGCAGTGGTAGAAAAAATAGTAAAATTTAAGAAAATAAAGTAGGTGCTGCGTGTGAAAATATGTGAAATATACAAGGTTTTCGTATGAAATATTTGTGTGTATGGTTTTGTGTGCTTGTGTGTAAACAATTGTTTGAAAAAAAGAAAAAAGAGTGAGAAAGTGATGTGATGACAGATAAATGGAGCGAAAAGAAAAAAGGAACGAAAGAAAAAACCCTAAGGATCCCTGTGACACCATCTTCCTCCAGCAGTGTAAACATCATTAGTGTTTACACAGAAACATAGTTTCATTTATTTTTCTAATGTACTCCGTGAAATACCCCACCCCCCCGCGTGACAAATACGGACTTTAAAAAGTGAAATCTAATAACATCCACACTGGTGAGGGTGGGCGCGCCCTGCACGTACCCAAAGCATGATGTCGTGCTGCTGAAATGTGTCTTGTCAGGGAGGAGTCTGTGGGTCAGGGTCGTGAGGAGGAGGAAAGAAATTAATGAGTTGCGTGAACTTTTGTTTAAGATTTAAGTTTTTTTATTTCAAAGGTCCTTCTGGCTCAGCAGCAGAAGCATAAATAATACTGTTAAGAAAACTGATGTTAAAGTTGAAGAAAAATCTATGTCTGATTATGAAGTGAAATTAAATATCTGACAGTGATCATGACACAGTGTGGCTCTAATTCTTCACTTCACCATCTGTGTCTCAGTTTCACGTCTCCAAAATGAGCGTACACATGGGTCAGAGCTGGCGTGAGGGACCGCACATTTTCACGTCAAGTTTGGATTTTATAAATCACAACCTTTGCGTGAAAAGTGGCGTACGCAAGTTTCTGGGCTCATGTTGTGCGTACGCAAGTTTTATGAATCCGACCCCTGCTCTTGGAAGATTTACATGTTCCATATTCCTTCCATTTCTTCATTAAGGATTTGATTTGGGGCATTGGGACTCCTCTTGTATCCATCCCCTGACATGTAGTTTTCTGTAACATTTCTCTAAGTTAAATTAGGATGGTCACATTAAAACGGGCAACCATTGATGCAATCACCTGCTTTACATGACATATTTTATTAGATTAGTATTACTCTAGAAATTTGATTATACTTTGATGTTGAAAATGTTTATGTTGAAAATGCTTTTTTATACTAATCAGGATTGATTTATGACAGCAATAATCGTGTAAAACAACCAATGGAATGAATGTTTTTGTATATACTGTATATTTGCACATGTATATTTAATTTTGGCCTGTGTAGATTAGAAAAATTGAAGCTGTCCTGTCTTTTTAATCTCCTTTAATTCAGTATGTAGAATATTTGACATGTCTTTAGTAAACATTGCAACATAATTTCCATTTTATTATTTTAATTCTGTTTCATGTTAGGTCAACATGTTTGTTGAGGGATTCCATGATGCCATGTTGTTGTATACAGCTGCATTACATGAGGCTATTAAGAACGGATACAACAAGAAGAATGGAAGAGAGATCACCTCATACATGTGGAACACGACATTTGAAGGTACCACCATTCCAATAAATGTAATATCTGAAATCAGTTGATAATTCTGAATTATTGAAGATAATAAATATTTTAACACATTTGTTAAAAAAATGTATATATATTTATTTTCAAGTCTCAAAAATTGCCTTTTCTACTGCATTTGTTTGTGATACTACAATAATCTCCAAAGTAAAATCCAAAAATCATGTCAAAAGTACATTCATTGAACTTCGGGAAAGGACTAACTTACACTTAACACAATATTTTTAGACCTTAACAGCATGAGGCCCAAGAAAGACTGAAGTTGTTTAATTTGAAGAAAAAAACTAGCATGTAGTTGGCTGAAAATGATCACATTACATTAACAGTCATTGGGCCTCATGCAAGAACATGTTCGTATTCTTATCCTAAATTTCTCTTACTTTTGTTCGTATGAAGGGTTCGTACGAACATGCCACGTCAAATTCAACAAAACTCTTCTATCTTCAGGAAAAGTGTGTAAATGAGCTGCGCAAATTCCACCTGTTCGTATCCAGCTCCTCGTGCACGCGAGAGATTAGCACAATTACCACCCCAAAAACACCATATAAGGCTATGTTTCCTACCTGAGATAAAAGGAAGTGTCCATTCATGAAAATGACAGCGAAATAAAAAGACGAACTTTACGAGTTCAGAGATTGAAGTCCTGCTCTCAGAGATCCAGACAAGAAAATCTGTCATTTTTAGCCGGTCAGCTGTGGAATAAAAAGAGCTGCTAAAAGTATAAACAACTGTGTTAAATCATTTTCWTTTATTCAGAAGCCACACCGTCGCGCACCGTACACCCACCCCCCCCCCCCCCATCCCCCGGGCACAGTCTCAAGTGCTCATAGTTGCGGTTCTGAAATAAGCATTTTAGAATGTTTTCAAAATATGTCTGGCACTTTGGAGAAAATCCAGGAGTCGCTGGAGGTATTATGTAACCCCTCTGGTCTGGGAACGTCTCGGAGTTCCCCAGGATAAGCTGGAAAGTATCACTGGGGTGAGGGATGTCTGGGTCTCTCTGCTGCTGCCCTGCGACCCGATCCCGGGTAAGCCGGCCGGACGGACAATTTATATTGTTAGTCTAAATTATTACATTCAAAATTATAACTCTAATTCAAGCAGAATAGCCTAGTGTCAACATAATTATGGAGTG